>NW_028278381.1:0-177715 GCF_059751315.1 Micrasema longulum
TGATTATGGGGAATGGGGAATGTTGTAGAATTTCTACATAAAAAGTGGCCACCTTGAACCCAACCTATGACAGGTCATAAGCCCTGTAAACGCTCGAATATCCATAATCTTGAAACAAAAATTCTACCCATCTCTGTAGTGATATAAATAATAAATTTAACTTTGTTTCCTGAAATACGTGATTTTTTTTTCTTTATTTAACATGTTAGACATAATTTGAATTGTACATTGGTGGATTTATTGCCAAATGGCAACTTCTTTCAACTAACTGATGATGATTATTTCACTAAATAGAGGTATTATTTAGTAATTTAACTTTTTTTATTTTGTTTTATTGCTCAAAAAACTTTTATTTTTTAAGTACTAATGTTGTTTTAATTTTTTTATTATTATTATCTAGTTATTCTCAACTTTACTGTGTTATATTTAAATTTAGTATATAAGATTTTATCATGGTTATTGCTATCTTTATTTATAATTATGTTTCTTTTTAACTTTTTGTATTGTATTTTTAATAAATTGTTTAGTTTTAATTATCCTGTTATTTCACACTATGTAAATACATGATTATTGTGCACTGCTGTGATTACTTCTGTAAATTATATTTTTTTAAAAAAAGGTTCTTTAAACCGTTGATGTATAAATAAATTATTAAATAAATATTGACAGATGGAACAAATACTTATTTCTTGCCACGCGAAAGGGGGCATTAAGATTAATTTTGGAGAGTAGGTTAAAAGAGTCTACTTTATTATTTAATAATTTACGTAAATAGCATAATTCAGATACAGTGCGTCTATTTTCAAGGGTAAAAAATCCATTTTGTTTGGCAGATTGGCTGTAAGTACAAAGCGATTTTTTATTTTTATAATCTAGGTATTTAAAAAAAAATTCGTTGAACATTTTCAATATTGTCTAGGTTTGTTATGTATTGTGGGCTTCACACAACAGATGCAAACTCCAAATTACTGCGTACAAAAGTGTTGTATATCTTAGACTAGACAATATTGGGGTGACAGTTTGTAACAAAATCATCAAGAATAGTGAACTAAAAAAGCAACGCTTAAAAGGACAGATTCCGATTTTAACCCATTTTTTTCATTACTGCTATTCTTGTGATGAAAAATTTTGGTTCAAAGAGAAAATGGAAATAAAAAATGCTATCTTACGGGTGGTAAAAAAATAGAGCGTTTCATTGTAAGGGGAAAATACAATTAATCAATTTTTTTTCATCCCTGTTGTAATCTGTTAATCTTAAAGACTCCCTAAAGGGTGAAATCCAGTCTTTTGTCTACAAAAATTTAGACAAGCTCAAAATATTTTTATAAAACCAACTGGTCCAATAAGTTTCGAAATTCGGAAAATTGATTCCAGGCGTTGCCTAGTATGTAAAATTTTCTTATCAGATTAATCTCTTCACAACAATAAAGGTTTCAACTTTTTAACTTAACTAAAATCAACAGATGGAGAAATATTCCACCTGTTTGATTGTTTTACTATCTGTTTTACCGTTCCATATGTAAAAACAGGCCATAAGCCCTGTAAATGCCTAGACTTCCACATTCCCTTCTCAAAAATATTTTCATTCTCTGTTGGAACAAATTTAGATCTAAATAACTACCTAGGGAGTAAATTCAGCCAGTCTGCAAACATTTGGACATACTCAAAACATTGTTGAATTAACTAACTGGTAAAAAAAAAACAGTATACAAATTGGAAAATTATTTAACAGGTGTTGCCTAGTAGGTGAATTGGTTCAGCCGGATGAATCTCCCCCACATTATAAAGATTTTAGCTCTTTTACTCCACAAAACTCAACAGATGGAAGAGTTGAGGAAATGTGGATGTTAAAACAAAGGCAGATTGGTGAATGTTACATAGTGTATAATATACGATTGCAGAATATTTGTATTCGTTATATCTTTAATCTTCGCAAATTTGACCACATAACCGAGTATCGCACGCAACTACACTGGCTCAGTATCAGGCATAGAAGAAACATTTACATTCTATCACTTCTTCACAATATTTTAAATAATCCCACTTCGCCTGTTTATCTGAGAGAGCTCATCCAACCTCTTTCACAACACGGACTATCTCTTCGTTCTAGTAACGAGAGAACCTTTTTGATACCCTGTCATTGCTCTAATTTTTTTGCCTCCTCTTTCACAGTAGTAGCCGCTCCATTGTGGAATAATCTACCCACTAATGTTAGAGACGCCCTTCTTTATTTACATTTAAGTCAAGATTGAAATGTCACTATCTAAATATTTAAATTGTTCCTTTATCCTTCTTCTTTCCTTCCCATCCCCTCTCTTCTCTTCATAGTAAAGTGTTATTTTTTTTATACATATATTTATTTTTGTTAATCTTTGCTTTTAATTTTTGTATAAAATTGTTAGATTCAATATGTCCATGTATTTATAATTTTCTCAAACTGAACGGTTTGGGTAGGTAGGTAGAAATTGCCTTAAGGCAATATGCCCGCCCTTATATGTATATTTATTGTATATGTATATAAAGTGTCAAATAAATAAATAAATATAGGGCTTATGTAGATGAAATAATTCAATTTTTAGCTCTTTAACTTCACAAACATCAACATATAACATATGAAAGAATTAAAGGAATTTAAATGTTCAAATATGGGCAGAATTGTGAATGTTACACAGTGTGTAAAGTGGCCACTTAAACCAGCCATTGACGGGTCATAAGCCCTGTAGATGCCTAAACTTCTATATTATCTTTTCTTAAATGTTCTTCATCTCTGTTGTAATATGTTTACTTAAATATATTTTTAAAATATAAAAATAAAAATTTTGTGACAATTGTTTCAATAATCATATTTGTGGGAAAAAAATATAGTTAGGGTCAAGGCTAAGTGTTTAATAGGTAATAGGGAATTTAAGTTCTTATATTTATATTTCGGAAATTCGAATTCGAAATTAAAGATATAAAATGTAATAATTAACGTTTACAAACATAAAAAAATGTGAACCCTTAAGACAGCCATTTGTATGGTCTATGTGGTGTTAATTGTATGTACCTACTTTCCCCCATGAATGGGGTGCGACGTAGGAATGAGAGGCTCACACGTGTCATGTCGATTCATAGAATGTTCACATACAGCCTGAAAACTACCCTAGCAAATCTGGCTCTGACAAGTCTGAATATTGTTACTGAAAACTATAAATCTTTTGTGGCGATTCCAACCGAATTTGAATACATTCTTTATTGCACGTATTTTTAAAAGCCGCAGCACTGGGTATTCATTTTGCAATACCAAAACGTAAATATTTTTATAAAACCATAAACCGACTTTTCTATATTTACCGGTTTCGAGACGTATTCGCCTGTTCGTCAGAGCAATAATAACTATACATTTTCTCCATAGCAGCAAAAATATAAAACTATCGTGCTAAAAGGACACATGTTATTGAAAGCAAAAACAAGCGCACATTGATTTTGAAAATATTAAAGATTTTAGAAATATTTTTTTTAGTAACACAGGACACTCAGGTTTGTGAAAAATCATATTTAATAATTGTGTTCTCACCGGGATTGAACCCGGAATATTCCGTGTGCAACTCGTGTGTCATAGTCATTACACCACGTTAACAACCAATGTTGGAGTAAGCTTCGTCACAGGCGGAGTAATTTCAAAATTACAAAACTTTAAAACATCACACAATTGATAAAATACAATCATGATAATAATTCCCTTTCCGCACCTAATGGTGCATAGGGAGCTGCATTGGTACACTAATCGCAGCGTATCTTAATATATTTTTTTCCATATAACATGAAGGTAAGATGATCAGTCTTACGCTTCAGGTACCAGTCCAGGGACTATGAAATATTCTAGTGTGAAAACACCATTTTAAATCAATATTTCAAATCAACCATGACGCGAATCGAACCCAAGACCTATTGAATGGTAGGTAAACGCCCTGACACTAATACAGATACACCGTGACGCCGACGATAGTACGATACATAGATATTAATATTTTTTAAAATTTTAGCTTAGTTTAATTTAAAAAAATAAAAATGTAAAAGAACCTCTGAATCCCTGTCAAAAAAAAAGTACGCAAAAGATCCCTTCCTCTCTCTAAAGATTCAACAAATTTCATGAAATATGCAACTTAATCTCATTGACTGAAACACCGTCAGTGTGGCTAACTTTGTCACAATCTAATCCGAACTGGCCAAAGTTACAAATGCGCGAACAAATAAACTGACTTCTTAAGACAGTAACATGTAGATGCAGCACTTTGGTATGACAATGCAAACTTTGACATGAAATGTGTTTCAAACCTCTTCACGCTCAGAAAATAATAAATAATAAGATAAATATATTAACAAATTACAACAGGAATGGAGACTACCTTAAATAAAGGAATATGGAAGTCTAGGCAATTACAGGGCTAATGACCTGTCATATGCTGTTTTTTTGTTTTTTTAGTATAAACGTAAGTGATAAAACAGAGTAATAAAAAAATAAAGCATAATTACAAAGCGATGAAATACATATTAATAGTAAAAATAGTAAACAAAAATATCTCACAAAGGCATGGCCTGTTCGTGGGTATACAAGAAAATGTTAATGAATTTTTGCTCCTATAATAAATAATAGATAGTTTTAATATTTTTTTGTAACATAAAAAAGAGAAAATAAAATATTCTGTGAAACATTACATGGTATTTTTTTATAGTAATTTGAAAAAGGAAAAAAAAAATATTAAAAAAAAAAAACATTTAAATATTCCTTATTATTAAAGGCCAACAAAAAATATCATAAAAAAAAGAGTTCATATCTTTAGTTTAAATCCATTTGAACGTAAATAAAGAAGGGGGTGTCGAATCAATCGAAGCTAAACTGGCAGTGCACAACGGAGTTTTAGTCCCAACACTTATGTATGGAAGTGAAACATGGAACTGGCAGAGGAAGGATGAAAGCCGAGTGAACGCGGTTGAAATGCGATCTCTTAGACGAATGTGTGGGAAATCAATGTATGACAGGGTTACGAATGATGAAATCAGGCGAGAGTGTAAATCTGAGACAGGTATAATTGATAAGATTAAGAAAGGGTCTCTGAGATGGTTTGGTCACGTAGAACGAATGGACGACGAGAAAATGGTAAAACAAGTATATATGGCAAAAATGAACGGCAACGTTAGACGAGGACGACCAAGGAAGACGTGGCATGATCCGATAAACCAGAATCTTAAGTCTGGTCATGTCAAAAGCAGACAGAACCGAAGGGCATGTATGACAAGATGTATGAATGTGGAAGAGGCTAGGATTGTATGCCAGGATAGACGTGTGTGGCGGTCCATTCTCTCTGCCTACCCCTACGGGGAAATGACGTGATGGTAGTAGTAGTAGTAGTAGGGTGTTTCTGACATTTGTGGGCAGATTATTCCATAATCGTGATCCGTGTCCATACTACTGTGAAAGAGGGGGCAAAAATAAAGAGCGGTGAATGGGTATTGCAAGGGTTCTCTCGTTACTAGAACGAAAAGTTAGCCCATGCTGTGATAGAAAGAGCTCTCTCAGATAAACAGGCGAAGTGGGATTATTGAAAATATTGTTTAGAAGTGATAGAATGTGAATGTTTCTTTCATGCTTGATTATGAGCCAGTATTGTTGCGTGCGATATTCGGTTGTGTGGATAAGATGATAGACGTGTATGAGATAATATGAGGCACACAAGATGGCGGCTACGTAATGAATAATGTACACGTGTTTTATAAAGCGCTTGAGATAATTAATGGATGATACGTGACATCGGTACAGGGGTGTTAAACTCTTCCCCCTGTTGGTTGTTTAGTTGTGTTTGTTCCCCAACAACTTTCGGGACAAAGTTTAAGGTTCGAGTCTCGCCTTGGGGTGACTTTTTGCGTAGTTTCCCCTGTCTACGCCTTCAAAACTTTATTTTTCTTTGTCTGCGTTCTACACATGCTGCTCCTTTTTTTTTTCAAAGAATATCGTAAAAATAGGGGTTTGAAGCAAGTCTCTTTTCCTCGATTAATTTTGTTTATTGGGACAATACCCAATTTTATTTGATTATTTGATGGGTAATATGAAATTAGGCTCAACTTCTGAGGTGCGCGACTTGGGTATTGTTTTTGATCAAAAATTATCCTTAATTAGCCACATATATTAAATGCACGTAAATAACATTACTAGTAAATCTCTAAAAATGTTGAGCTTCATGTTACGTGTGACTAAGGAATTCAAAAACAGGCACTTTGAAGTTGATGTATACTTCATAAGTGAGAAGCCAGTTAGAGTATAACTCTACAATATGGACTCCTTACTACAACTGTCACTAAAATTCTCTTGAAAGAGTCAAAAAAAATGTATAAAGTAGTGCCGCGCCAAGCCGCCGTAGTGCGGTTTGACCTTAAAGTGAAAGCGCTCGTCGGTGGAATCAAACAAAGTAAAACTTTACCGAGAAATTATTATTGATATTTTTAGTAAACATAATAAATAAAACATCGATTTAACACCCACAAAGCCTGATAATTCAAGTCATTAATAATTATAATCTTCGGTTCGGCGCTCGTCTTTTTTCTTTTTCATTTTCTTAATTATTTCCGCATTTTCGCTTTTTTCCTGAAAGCTCCGAACACGTTTCGCGCTCAAATGAGTTCCTTAGAAGAAATATCGGCAAAAAGCAGATTGCTGACAGGGAATAATTCAATCGGAAGGTTCTAGTTTGACAAGTAAGCCTTACTGAATATCTGCTACTGAAATTCGCCCCCACCCGAAGTTTCCACTTAACCCTTTCAGGCATTACGACAACCGGAAATAATCAACAAATTTCCTTGCGTTTTATAACTACTCGATCCATTCACAATCAATGAAAGGGTACAAAATAAAATTTTGAAGCATCTCAAATTCAAAATATATTTATTAAGGGATTATTTGCATTAAAATAAATTGCTTCGTTTAGTTAATTTATTACAGTGATAGGAGAAAACTATTTGATCTGATCCATTTATACAAAATCTTTAACAATATTTTAGACTGTCCTTTGTTGTTGCAAATGATATTTTTTTATGCTTTAACCAGAATTTAGGACAGTTCAGTTTAGTGTATTTTTTAGTTTATTTATTTATATACACGCCCAATGGGCATTTTAAAGAACAAATGTTTACATAAAAAAATATCATAAAATAAAGTAGAAAGACACAATGGTATATAGTAGACTTGGTGGGAGTGGAAGTTGGAGAGAG
Organism: Micrasema longulum; assembly: GCF_059751315.1. NCBI lineage: Eukaryota > Metazoa > Arthropoda > Insecta > Trichoptera > Brachycentridae > Micrasema > Micrasema longulum. Next base: position 7,246 of record NW_028278381.1, read on the forward strand.
GTGTTTATAAATGAATTTGATTCACTGATCGTTTGAAAGAAGACAACATGATATTAAAAAAAAGCCATATAATCTTTTACAGAATATTTTACATTTTCTTTCTTATGTTACACAAAAATCATAACTGTCCATTATTTATTATAGGAGCAAAAATTCATTAACATTTTCTTGTGTACCCACGAACAGGCCATGCCTTTGTGGGATTTTTTGTTTACTATTTTTACTATTCATATGTATTTCATTGCTATGTAATTATGCTTTTTTTTAATACTCTGTTTTATCAGTTACGTTTATTGTAAAAAAACAAAAAAAGAAAAAAAAGAAATCAAGACTGATATGTTTGTTGGCAGACCTAAGAATTCTGGGCATAGGAGAATGAAAACTTTAGTTAGTTCTATGGTTATCGGTATGAAAGAGTAAGTTTTCTTTGAGGTTTCTAATTGTGACATTTAATTCTATTGAACTAAGTAGTTCAGGCGCATCAAAGAGTGAGTTGAGAATTTTAAATATGACAAGAAGGTCGGATTGGTAAATACTCTTAAGATGGGATTCATTGAATCACTAATAAACGTCAATAAATTTCAAGTATATGATTCAATTCTACAATTAGGAAAATCAACTTAACAAACCAATCAATTCAAATCAACAACATGATTAAAATCAAATCAGAAAAAAAAAACTCTGCGCCGGTATCTTTTTGTTTTTCAAAAATAATTATTACATTTTTGTATATAGTACGTCCGAAAGCAGCGGATACAACAGGACGTTTATGTGGTTTTGTACGGTCCCAGCTTTAAACTTCTATATGTAGGTTCTGCAGTGTAGATAAGGAAACAACTACACATAGTATATTAAATTGTGATGCTTTACATCATTAAGGAAGGTTTTGCAGTGCAAATGAGGAAAGTAAACACCTATACATATTATTTGTGATAGTTAACATCATTTGTACAAAATCAATTGTACATTAATACTTCAAAATGTTTTTATGTTATATAAATACATGTAAGTTGCAACAATACATACATTGCAACAATACCAACAAATCAATGATGTATGATTTTTGCTATTTCGAATAAACCGCGTTATCTTTATTTTTATTATTTTTCTACCTGAGTATGTTAAGTATTAAAATCCCGAAGTTATTATATATAACATTTATAAAACAACTGTGTAATATGTATAGTTTATATTGTTACTATATTATTTCATAATTTTGTAATAGAACACTGTATTTATTTATTTATTTTGTTCATTAACGCCCAAAAGGCATTAACAAAAAATAAAAACGAAATACATGCTAACATACTAAATAATAAACAGAATATTCGGAAAAATATTGTGAAATTAGTTAAAGAGGAAATGATAAAAAGTTTTACAAAGTTATTTGTATTTATTGTTGATTGTATTTATTATTATATTTATAAAAGGCATTTTTGCCTGTATACACTAATAATTAAATAAGTTTAAACATAAAAAATGTTATTTTCGTGTATTTATTTTTTAATAATCAAAGAAAATACATTTTTTTAAAAAGAACAGTAAGTTATTGTAAATTGGTTATTTAAAGCTTTTAGCCTGAATAAAATACCCGATATACGACTTAACCTTAAGAGTATTTTAAAAACTACAGATGTAAGAAATTAAATATGACTACGTTTATTTTGCCAGTTTGTAGAGCGTTAAAAACTTTACGAAACTGTATCATTAAGTCGAATCCGCGCATATTTCGGAGTTTACATTTTTTGCCAGTATACCCACGATATTATAGTTAAGTTCAAACAAACAAACAAACCGTCACGCCGTTTCCCCGTAGGGGTAGGCGGAGAGGATAGAACGCCACATCACTCTTTTTTTGAATACAGACCTCGCTTTCTCTACATTCATCCATCTTCTCATGCACGCACGCACGCCGATTATTCCTACTCTTGTCATGTCCATCTTCAAGTAATTTGATAGACTTGATCGTGCCATGCCTTTCTCGGTCTTACTCGTTTTCTGCATCCATCAAAATTCGCATCGTAGATCCTTTTAGCCGTTCTTTCGCTGCCCATTCGCTCTAGATGTCCAAACCAACGCAGCACCCCTTTCTTGATTTTGTCGATTGTGCTTATCTCAGTTCTACATTATGTGCGGATCTCGAAATTTGTGCATCTATCGTACATAGTTTTATGGTTGGTTTAGTTAGTTATTTGGTTGGCTGGGAGATATTGCTTTTAGCAATAAGTCCGCCAAAGTACTTATTCTTTGTACTTGGAAGTTTTAAAATATCCAAGAAGATTTAGATCGTCTATTTGATTACTGCAATAAAAATCAATTGTACATTAATACCTCAAAATGTTATTCAATGACATTTACTAAAAGAACATTTTTTTAACGCATAATTGTACGATCAAAGATAATTCAATATCACGGTGTAGCGAGATTAGAGACTTAGGAGTTATTCTTGATAAAAGATTGCGGTTCGGGTCTCATATAAATTATACTGTTGAAAATCTTACCAAATGCTGGGCTTCATCTGAAGAATTTCCAAACCTTTTAAAAAACCAAATACATTAAAAACTTTATACAACACTTTTGTACGCAGTAATTTGAAGGTTGCATCCGTTGTGTGGAGCCCACAACACATAACAAACATAGAAAGGATTGAAGATGTTCAAAGAAAAAAAATTAAATACCTAGATTATAAAAACAATAAAACGCTTTGTACTTACAGCCAACCTGCCAAACAAAATGGATTTTTTATTCTTAAAAATAGACGCACCGTATCTGAATTATGCTTTTTACATAAATTATTAAATAATAAAGTTGACTCTTTTAACCTACTCTCCAAAATTAATCTTAATGTCCCCTTTCGCGTGACAAGAAATAAGTATTTATTTCATCTGCCAGTCTGTAGCACTAACTATGGACAACACTCTTTCCTCTATCGTTTTTGCTCTAACTATAATGATTTTTTTCATCTGTTGATATATTTTACATGCCCCTTAATTTATTTAAAAAATAATTAAGACTTATTAACTCTGGCTTTGATACGATCCCACTTACTATTTAATGATGCACACACCTGAACACTTACTCCCGCACTCATACACATAAACACACATCTACACTTACTCTCATACAAATTCACATAAACACATCCTTTTGTTGTGACACAATTTAATAAAAAAAAATTATTTAGAAACTTTGCTGGTCTGTCTTTAAACTGTATTTTAAAAAAATGTTATTACATCCTTGTCAACTGTTTGTTTCTTTAAAATAAATAAAAGAAGCCTCATTCTCAGAGGATCACTGGTTAAACCTAAGGACGTTAAAGAACTCGCCGCGATGTATTTTTCCAAAGCGTATTTTTGTAATTATATTTCTATGTAAATAATATATGTATGGAAAAACAAATAAAATTAAAAAAATTTAAAAAAAGATTTTTAATAAATATTGAATCGAGAAAAAAATGTCCTAAAATAAATGTTTACATAAATGATGTTCGACAAACTGAAATTGAACATACCAAATACTTAGGACTAACAATAGACAGACAATTGACACGGACAGTTCATATTAACAATGTAATTAGCAAAGTGGCGACATTATGGTACCTTTTTTTCAAAATTAAAAACTTAGTTCTAAAAATGAGGGTGAAATCCAGTCCTTGTCTGCGAAAATTTCAAAAATCTCAAAACATTTTTTTTCAACTTATTTCTGAAAGGGTTAAATTTACCTCTTGAATAAGTATATTTTTATTCATACACATTTTTCCCCCTATAAATCTTCCTCGAAATTCGAAAAAAACATGCCTTTTGAAAATTAGATTTAGAACTCCCGTTAGATTCCTTTAATCAGTAGATATAATGATTTCGCTGAATTCACAAATCAACCACCAATGGCGTTACGTTTCTTGAAAATTCTATAATGTTCTTAAAATATTTTATTTTTTTTAGAAGATATAAAAGGAAATTTTCGATTTACTATGTGTCATTTTTTATCTTATTTTGGTTACATTTATGAGCACCCACTATTTATATATGTAAAGGGTTAAAGCACCAATAAATTACATTTTGAAGTTCAGCTTGTACTGAAATTCACATTAAAAGTATAAGTTTCATTATTTAAGCGTACAAAATAAAAGATAACAACAAGAAACACATTATTTTTTCTAAGTACTCTTACTTTTTTATTGAAATACGAGGATTACAATTGTAATTAATATATTTCTAAAAAAAGTAGCAGAATCACCAGTGAATGACCATTACTACCCCAGTAAAAATAATACTCAGATTTAGTTACATCATAACATTATAAAACAGCCTGACACATTAGAATATGGATATATTCAAAGAATTGCACTTTCTGAAAATAGCATCAAATAAAACACTCACCACACCTTTCCTTATAAAAACACTATCAATCTTAGAACAATAACGGGAAGACGCACTATTAACTTTGGACAACTCACAGTTCAAAACTATTATATTTGTTTCTTACCAAAAGATGTGTCCGCCTACTGCTTTTGTCATAGTTTCTAGTGTTAAAAGTTTTTTGACTGGACACATGTAACAATAATTCTTATTATTTTGTGTTTTATTAACCAATGGTCAATTACTGGGGGGTGGTCATTTACTGGTGCTATGACCCTATGTATTTTTTCTTATGTTAAAAATATATTCAATTAAATGGCTTTTCTTTAATTTTTATTATATTATTTTTCTCTATTTTCCTACTAATGAAAAAAATATTTTTAACCATTTTATCTGGTTTTGTTGAATTTTTACTTTTCTATCTTTTTCGTAATATTTGTTATTTTTTAAAGCATAACATATGTTTTTTTTTTATGTGTACAATATTATGTCCGTACTCTTCCATTTGATTTTTATTAAAAGTAATGTCTGAGCACCCGATGACAAACTTTTATTGAATAGTTTATCGGGACAAAATATGTTTCAATACTTTGTTTTCTTTTTACAATAAATTAATATTGTAATAATGTGTATTTTATTGGATAAAGACTCAATAAATTAAAATTAAGTGAAAAAAGATTTTCAAAATAAAATTACTAGCCTAAGGGTAAAAAAAATCTGTCATACATTGATTTCCCACACATTCGTCTAAGAGATCGCATTTCAACCGCGTTCACTCGGCTTTTCTCCTTCCTCTGCCAGTTCCATGTTTTTCTTCCATACATAAGTGTTGGGACTAAAACTCCGTTGTGCACTGATATCATTTATATCATTTATACATATAGTATTCTTCGAAATTGTTTAAATTCATTTATTAATGTTTATCTTTTCTTTTCTTTTTTGATTTTATTTAAAAGTACAAAATATTTTTATCAATTTTTTTTAACAGTATGTATTTATGTGTATATTTATATTAGTAACCTAAGTAGTAGATTTAAAAAATAATACATGTAATTTAAAAAAGAAAAATCTTCGTTTGTTGCTTTCTTACTTTTTTTTTCTCTTTTTTTTTACACGTTAAAAATATTTCTATCACCAAATATTTAATTTTTCAAGTATTTTTATAACTAGTAATATTTTTTAAAACCGTGTATCTTTTTTTGACTCCTTAATTTGAAAATAACTGTATAGTAATAATTTCTTTTAAATACTATATTTTACTTATTTTACTTACATGCGTGTATTTTATTATATGCAACTTATGTGTAAAAGGCACTAAGTGCCGTTTATTTCAATAAAATAAAATAAATTAAAATTTCGGGACAGTTGACAAAATTAAAGAGGCTTGTACCAAGGTTCTAAAATACATTCAGGAAAACGTCAACCGTGACACCCTTAGTTACTGGAAATATTGCTAAAAACAATGATCGACGCTATTTTGAAATATTTAAATATGTTGTATCGATTGGATCAATAAAAGTTTTTTCATCAAATCACTGAAATTACTTTTAGGACGTGGAATGTATAAAGATAAAATCATTCGTTCCTACTTGGATTTTTACATTACGATAATGGCCGGTAGAAGAAAAAGACCGCACCCTTTTTCGTGAGAACTCGATAAAAACTCAGTACAATTTTCCAGCGTCCAGTAAAGCGCGAAACATATATCACTACAGCCCTCTCGAGGAACATCTCCTCTGGGACATAAACTATCCGCCAATTATGGCTTTTCTTATATTTTCTGTTGGCTTTGCTTCAGCTCGGCGCTATCTTATCGTATGTCCGAAACAAAAACGAAACATTGCGATGAAAATACGTTGTTGAATATTTAATAATGATATTTAACACTAAACATGTAAACAACGAATATCTCGAGCTAGTAGAAGAATTTGTGTATCTGGGAAGCATGTTTTCAAGAGATGGAAGAGTAGAAAAAGATGTTGAAAGAAGAGTGAATGCGGGCAACAAAATGAACGGAGAACTAAGCACAGTAATTTCTAATAAAAATGTGTCAATCGAAGCTAAACTGGCAGTCCACAACGGAGTTTTGTCCCAACACGTATGTTTGGAAGTGAAACATGGAACTGGCAGAGGAAGGATGAAAGCCGAGTGAACGCGGTTGAAATGCGATCTCTTAGACGAATCTGTGGGAAATCAATGTATGACAGGGTTACGAATGATGAAATCAGGCGAGAGTGTAAATCTGAGTGAAGTATAATTGAGAAGATTAAGAAAGGGTCTCTGAGATGGTTTAGTCACGTAGAACGAATGGACGATAAAAGAATGGTAAATCAAGTATATATGGCGAAAATGAACGGCAACGTGAGACGATGACGACCAAGGAAGACGTGGCATGATCAGATAAACCAAAATCTTAAGTCTGGTCATGTCAAAAGCAGACAGAACCGAAGGGCATGTATGACAAGATGTATGAATGTGGAAGAAGCTAGGAATGTATGCCAGGATAGACGTGTGTGGTGGTCCATTATCTCTGCCTACCCCTACGGGGAAATGGCGTGATGGTAGTAGTGGTAGTAGTAGTAACATGTTTTCAAGTAACAGTGTGACCACTGGCGGCTCCTGACCAAAAACCTTGCAGGGGATTTTTACATTTTGTCAACTTCAAGTAGAAGAATTTGTGTATCTGGAAAGCGTGCTTTCAAGAGATGGAAGAGCAGAAACGGACGTTGAAAGGAGAATGAACGCGGGCAGCAAAATGGACGGCGCTCGAAGCACAGTAACCTTGTCCAGAAGAGACGAATTCGCCGCGAAACGTTTAGTGCGAATTTATTCGCGCGTTGGCGAGATACCAGGCGTCAATACTCTCAGTATACGCCAGACTCTCAGTATACGCCAGACTCTCAGTATACGCCAGACTCTCAGTATACGCCAGGGTCTCGACTCGCGCTTGATTCGCGCGTATTGTGCGCGTGTCGAGATACTGGAGACGCCTTGTTGCGTCCAGTCAGCGTTGCCAGATCTACCGATTTTTCGGTAGATCTAAGAATTATGGACAGTTTATTTTAACTATTTTTAAGAATCATTAACAGTGAATTTCATTCATTTTCAAGAATCATGAACAGTTAATTCAAACCGTTATCAAGAATCAGTCTAATTCATTCATTTTTAAGAATCATGAACGGTTAATTTCAACCATTTTCAAGAATCATAAACAGTGAATTTCAATCATTTTCAAGAATCATGAACAATTGAGTTCCATCCAACGTATAGGTTGAAAGTCAAATATTCTTTTTGACGCAATCTAACCCACACATCATTGATAAACCCAAAACTTTGTTATCGAATCACATTCTAATCGCTCCGGCGAACATATCCGGATCGATATGGAGCTTAGACTGCGATACGAGCGATACTTAATCCGGGTTTATACGCATCGGTTTGAAATTGGGTTTTCCGACCCAGTGACGTAGCTATAATGGTTGACGTTAAATTTTATTTATGCATTAAACTTGATTGTATTATTTGGAAAATACGATTCGCAGGAATAAAATCTACGTCTTTTCCACGTTTCAATGTACGTATGGTCAAATAAACGTTCAAATATTCATTATTCAATATTTCACTTACTTAACCCTGCAATGCCCAATGTAGACAATCCGCTACATACCGATAATCGGTGTATAAAAGTGATTTCAAACATGTTTATCACTCGGCGACTAGTTTATTATATTGTAAACATACAAGCCATTATAATTTATTTTTAAATTCGCCACCATGGTAATTTTTTAAAAATGAAATTTGAAACAAACAGTCAGTTGTACGTATTATATAAAAAGCGTAATTTAGCTCAAGTTCAAACGGTGATTTGTTTGTTTTTTTTTTAAGATTTGAGGTTATACTTGTTTGCGCAACTTTCATTATTTTTTTTATTTATTTAAATCTTAAAATAGGGCACACATATCATACATATTGTTATGTGTGTTCTAATAATAACATTGCAAATATATTTAATTTATAAATTGTTTATCACATATGTCTTGACCATTATTTTAAATTTTGATATGTTTTTTTCTTCATAAATATTTTTTTCCATTTCGTAATACTTTTTAATTGCTTTAAATAAAATTGAATTTTGTGACTTTGTCTTTTTCCTAAATGGAAGTCTAATTTTGTTCTTTTCTCTAGTATTGTGATTGTGTTCATGCTGGTTCCGATCAATTTTTTTCCAAAATTCTGTTTTTTTATTAGAGTTTATAATTTTATGAACAAATATCATTGTATTGTAAAATATTCTTTGTTTATATGTTAATAATTTCATTTCATTTACCATCGACTTTACCCTCGTATATCTGTTTTTTTTCAAAATGATTCTAAAGGCTTTATTTTGTAATACAGTTAGTTTATCTATGTTTTCTTTGTTTGATAAAAATAAAATGCTACTACAGTAGTTAACGTGTGGTTCAATAATTGCTTTGTAAATAGTTTTGCAGGAGTCCTTATCAATAAATCTTCTGATCCTTCCCAAAATTGATATTTTTTTTGCAATCTTATTTATTACCATCTTAGCGTTTTGGTGAAATGTAAGTTTTGAATCCAACATTACACCTAAATATTTAATTTCAGTGACTTCATTAAGTTTTTTATTTTCTATTACAATTGATGGTGTAATTTCTATTCTTTTGTTTCCTATATTCATATATTTAGTTTTGTTAACATTTAATTTTAATTTATTATTAAAAAAAGTTCATAAGAATCGTTATTTAATCAATGTTATTAAATATTTTTATATGACCACTTACCGACTTTTCTATGTCTACCGGTTTCGAGACGTACCCGTCTCTTCGTCAGGACACCAATTAAACCAACATGCAAAACCCACCATACACCGGTAGACATAGAAAAGTCGGAAAGTGGTTAGATACAAATATTTAATAACATTTAGTAAAATCTTTGATCACAAAGTTAATGCTTAATATATTAGTAATCGTTATTTCTTATTTTCCTTATAGTGTTAATTTTTACCTTTTAATGCACGATGTAGCATGTTGTTCATTTAAATTTAAAAAATAAATTAAAACTGAAAAAAATACATTTTTTTTTCATCATTTTTCCCAGTATGTGGATCAAAAACATACATAAAAAATATTTTTAGTTGGAATTAAGAACATTGGGCATTGAAGGTGTAAGAAAGTTCAGTATAAAGAGGAAATTAGATTTAAAAAACATTTTCGTACACGCGGTAAAAATGTACAACGTAGTTTACGACGTCACAGGTTTGTGTGACCACGTGTTTTCAATAACCAATCAATTCAAGCGCTGTTATGTTGTGACAATAGGCGAAAGATATCTGGTTTCCGAAGTAGCCAGCTTCTCAGACTTTTTTAGAGGTTTGAAGTTTGGCGAGTACAAATAATTTATTTTTTATAATTGAGAAATACTCGCCGTCTTGAATTCGTGACGTCGCTGGTGTAATTTTAAAGTTTCGTTGGGGATTTTCAAAATACAACATTGAAAAAAAACTGTTGCGATGATATTACTATGGGCACTAGCAACAACAAATGCCAGGCAGTCCACCATATCAATTTAACGCGACACCAGCAGCTAGAAAACGGAAATCGGCGAAGCCAGATTTTCTTCGTTCCGCGCTGGTACTAGACGTGAAACGCAACGTCACATCCGACAATCGCCGCTTTTGTTAATTCAACTCATTTTATTCCGACGCCCGACGGCTAAATTCATTCAATATTGTCTACATTTCTTACTATCAAATTCGAACATCTGTCATATAATTAAATAAGTTCTAAAATTACTAATAAACTTAGTGTCGGCGGCCTCGTGGTGTAATGGTCAGAGCGTTTACCTGCTATGCAAGAGGTCTCGGGTTCGATTCCCGACACGGTTGATATAAAAAACATTGATTTAAAAGGGTGTTTTCACACTAGAATATTTCATTGCCCCTTAACTGGCAACTGAACCGTAAGACTGATCATTTTACCTACATGTAACAAAAATGATCAAGATATGCCGCGATCGGTGTACCAATGCACTGCTCTTTGCACCCTTATAGGTGCGGAATAAAAATGATGATGATGATGTAACCATAAACTGTTTTTTCTTTATCTACCAGTTTTGAGACGAAACCGTCTCATCGTCAGGACACCAATTAAATTAACATCCGAACACCGAAGTTTCAACCAATTTTTAGCGGAAATCTAAACTCGCGTTTATTTATTTATTTAATACTTATATAAACGAGTGGAGGCGTATAAAAAAAAAAAAAAAAAAAAAAAAAAAAAAAATACTTATATACATATAAGGGCGGGCATATTGCCTTTAGACAATTTCTTCCTACCTACCCAAACCGTTCAGTTGAGAAAATTACAAATACATGGACATATTGAATCGTACAGTTTTATACAAAAATTAAAAACAAAGATTAAAAAAATAAAAATATATTTTAAAAAATAGCACTATACTATGAAGAGTGGAGAGGGGAAGGGAAGGAAAGAAGAAGGATAAAGGAACAATTTAAATATTTCGATAGTGACATTTCAATATTGACTTAAATGTAAATAAAGAAGAGGCATCTCGAACATTAGTGGGTAGATTATTACACAATCGAGCGGCTACTACTGTGAAAGAGGAAGCAAGAAAATTAGAGCGGCGACAGGGTATTAAAAGCGTTCTCTCGTTACTAGAACGAAGAGATATTCCGTGTTGTGAAAGAGGTTAGAAGAGCTCTCGCAGATAAACAGGCGAAGTGGGATTATTTAAGATATTGTGAAGAAGTGATAAAATATGAATTTTTCTCTTAGGCCTGATACTGAGCCAGTGTAGTTGCGTGCGATACTCGGTTATGTGGTCAAATTTGCGAAGATCAAAGATATAACGAATACATATATTCTGCAATCGTTCTAACTTATCAAGTAATTCAGAGTGAGCATCTGGATAACATACATCCGCATAGTCAAAGAGTGGAAGAAGTAAGCTCTTCACTAATGTTTGCCTAACATTAATTAGCAAATAGTTAAGATTAATAATAAATCTAGCGACGAAATCGAAACTTCATATGGCGTCCCTCAAGGAAGCATACTTGGACCAATTTTGTTTCTTATCTATATAAATGATCTTTGTAACTTATCTATAAAAGGCTCTATAATTAGTTTTGCTGATGATACTGTGATACTATTTTAAGGAAACTCATGGGATATTGTATTTGGAAAGGCTGAAAATGACTTAAACTTAGTAAAAAATGGTTAGACTCGAATTATCTAACACTAAATCACTCGAAAACAAAATACATAACATTTAAAATTAACAATAAAACTATATGTAATCCGAATCTTTCCTTAACTATTCACAGCTGTAATTACAATAACCAAATTCCGAATATTGAATGTATTTGTAAAGCGTTGGACAGAGTAGATTCAATTAAATATTTGGGAATTTATAAAGATGGGAATTTAAGATGGACTCATCAAATTAATTATATTAAAAATAAATTGAAAATGCAAATTTACTTTTTCAAAACTATAAGAAATATAATTAGCCTAAAAGAACTAGTAAAAATTTATTACGCAATTACTCAATTAGTTTTGGAATATGGGATAATTGGATGGGGATGTGCAAATGATACACTGATCAAGCAAATAATAATTGGACAAAAAGCTTTAATAAAAATTATCCTAAGAGTCCCAATCAGAACTAGCTCCCTTGGTATATTTGAAAATCTCAATGTAAATTCTATAAAACAACTTTATGCAACAGTTTTGTTGCTATACGCACGTAAACATTATTCTCTACCTTCTGTTACTAGTACAAAATTTACTAGATATTCCACCCTGATGCTGCAAAAAATAAAAAAATAAATACAACCTTCGGTCAAAGAGGATTGACCTACTACTCGGTTAAAGTGTACAATCTACTTCCATTATCCATAAGGACAATAAGTAAGTTCTCAAAATATGAAATTGCTATTAAGAAATGGATAGTGGAGGTGGGTTGCGCACGGATCGATGAGTGGATTAAGCCAAATATATTTATGAATTTTATTAATTAGTCTATATAAATTGGTTATCTTTTTTATAAATATTTTTGTTTTTTATTTTGTTTATTATGTTAATTATAATTAGGTTAATTGGTTTATTTACGTTTTTTTTATATCGTTCTTATTTTGTTAATTTTTTTAACTTCGTTAAATATATTTTATAACTTAGTTAAATATTATTATCTTTGGCATGTTCCACATTTTTGTAAAATGTTTCCTCGGCACGGGACACCCATTATTGACACACATGCCTCTGTATAAAAAAAGAATACAAACAATGTAAAAGTATAAATAAATAAATAAAAATAATTTGGCAAGAAATTCTGTAATATTTTGAGTGAGTGCAAACTGTATAAAGTTTACGACTACATTCGTTAACCTGATAATGAGGAATTCCACTGGTTTCTAATTTATTTATTTTCTATTAGCGTACTATTTAACTAAGCAAATATATATATATATATATATATATATATGTTTTTGCGCGTTATTTACAAAGATATGATTTTTTAAAGTTACATTTATCAATTACCGCGCCAAATGACTGTAATCAGAGTGTCACTTTTCAGTAGTGACGTCATGAAACGGTTGGCGTTCTTACTTTCACTGACCTGACAAGAATCTATCTATCTGCTTTGATTACTTAATTTAGTTGATCGTAATTTGCTCATTTCTATGCTATGGTTGTTTTTACGAACGTTTCGATTTAGAAAAACCTAGAAAGTTGCCATAATCTCTGGTTGAAATGTCAAATTATACAAATTATGCTCTTTTTTTTCTATGGTCAAAACATTGCGGGGGCTTTAAGCGGAAACCGGAAATACTACACGTAGATATAAGGAGTGGCGTCATTATTTACGATTTTAAAATGAATACTATTTATAACATTTTTTATTTATTTTTGCGTGCGTTTTTGAGATATTTCATCCTACTCCAAAATTTTTGAATATTCACGTGTATACGAAAACATTTTTAAAATTTAATTCCGGGTTGGGCTGGAGTTCCTCATTGGCCGAAACTTTGGTCAGTCACTTTACAACATTGTTTTTTCTCCGAGTGAACTACATTTTACCAAAATAAATGCACCATTTCAACAAACAACCATGCAGAAACCCAGTAATGACAGTTGCATGAAAAATATTAAAGGCAAATGAAATACACACACCCAAATTACATAAAAATACGACGCTGATAATAAACTCAACATGGTTCCCGGCACTACACAACAAAAAATACAGGAATCTACTAGCTACCAACTGCAGCCCGGTACAAATTATAAGCACATAAACACATTGTACAATGTATATTGATCATTTACCTTCCAAGGATTATTTATGTATTCCATAGTGCTTACAGGTGTATACTATTCGTGTTTTGTATTAATGAATTAATATATTTTTTGTATTAATCAATTAATATTTTTTTTGTATTTATTTTTATTTAAGAAGGTAAACATAAACAGAAACAATATAAACGGAAAAATAATGAAACCCACTAAACCGCGAAACAAAATAAAAAATATAATCATACCTTTTTATTTTTCTTAAAAATAAAACATAGACTAACTCGGAAACAATTTCACACACACAATAAGCTGCTCGCTTACACGGTTATAGAATAAAATAACGTGTAAAAGTGTGTTGCCGTCTGGTGTCGGCCGAACCGGGGAATCCCAAGCCGGCACCAACCGGCGTAATTGTAAATCAGCGTAAATCGAACCGGCGCAAAACGACGTTTACTTGATTGATGACAAATTATTAGTGTCTTTTTTATAATATGAATATTTCTCTATTTTAAATATTATTTTTCATTGTTTGTAAAGGAAATAAATAAATATATTTATTTTACAAAACACAGTTACCCTCAAGATGGCTCGTGCAATGGTAGCCGAAACGTCGGAATGAATTCGACTTACACGGAATCACCCAAAAAAGATACATAATAATACAGATCCTGATTGAAATGTTATTAAATATAATAAATTAAGTAGGCAACTGAAATGGCTCAAAATTAGACAGCGGAGAGACTATCACTCCCTCTCACTTCTGTTTAATGTACTTCATAGTCCTAACGCTCCTATATACCTGTGTGAAAAATTTTAACGCTAATCAGTTCATGGTTTACCTCTTCGTTCTCATTCTCAAGGCACTCTCTTGATACCCATACACAATTCCTCTTTCTTCTTTAACTCATATAGTGTCCATGCGGCTCGACTGTGGAATCATCTCTCATCCACCATCAAAGATGTTACTACATTATCTCTGTTTAAATCACGTCTGAAGAAACATCTCCTTTCTCTTCCTTAATCTCTTATCTTTTCCTTTTTCCTCTTTCCTCTTTTTTCCCTTTTCCCATTGAGTAATAGTTTTGACTTAAGGTAATTTATAAACAAATACGTTTATTTCTATATCTTTAGCTTTTTAATATTTTTTTTCTATTGAATATGTTCTGTAACTTGTATGATAAAAATAAAACTTTTATTTTCTTGGTTGGTTGGAAGAAATTGCCATTTGGCAATAAGCCCGCCAATGCACAAATAATATTATGTACAAAAAGTTGAATAAATAAAATAAATAAATCTATTTCAAAAAACATTTTGCAAATAATTTTACCGATTCGATCTACAGAGCCACATTGTTCTTTGTAAAGGCGCCCACACACATAACGCCAAAAGACAAGCATTGAAGCCGAACTTATGTAGTATATCTGGGCGCTTCACAATATCTATTGTCTAAATATCTTTTGTTGGGCGACTTCAATAACCCCAAATGATACTTCATATTCCAACTTTACCCTTTGGCTTAGGATTGTGACAGTTCACAGTGTAACTCACTTCAGTACAATGCCAATAGACCCCTTGTCACAGAAGCAATTAAATTATGATTATTTATTTTTATTCATTTTCATGTATAAAAAGCAATGTTCGTATGTTTTTCCTCGATAGACTAAATAACTGCCGGACCGATTTAAGCAAGGTTTTTTTTTGCAAAAAGATGAGCTTTGCTATGAGCATTTTTATAGCTCATAAAATCTTCATTTTAATTCATAGAAAAAAAAGTTGGTAGTGTCAACGTTACATTCATCGAACTACCAGGGTTGTATTTGACAAGAATGCATATACATACTTAAAATTGGCCGGATTTTTTTTTTCGTATTTAAAAAAGTTTGAATTAAAATGTTTACTAAAAAAATTCGTTTTTTATGGATCCCAACCTGATTCTTTCCTCAAATTTATTTCAACGCATTAATTTCTTTTTACTGGATTTTTTATGTTTTATTTTCATTTATTTAACTTTTTGTGAATAATATTATTTGTACGTTGGCGGGTTTGTTGCCAAATAGCAATTTTTTCCGACTACCCAATAAAATAAAAGTTTATTTTTTTTAAAGTCAAGTTACTAAACATGTTTAATAGAAAAAAAATCCAAGATACGTTTATAAAAAAATGTATATATTAAAAATTATCTTAAATCAATACCATTACTCAATGGGAAAAAGGAAAAAAGAGGGAACAGAAAAGGAGGAGAGAATAAGATAGAGAAAGGAGATGTTTCTTCAGACGTGATTTAAACAGAGATAATGTAGTAACATCTTTGATGGTGGATGGGAGATGATTCCACAGTCGAGCCGCATGGACACTACATGAGTTAGAGAAGAAAGAGAAATTGTTGATGGGTATGAAGAGAGTGCCTTGAGAATTAGAACGAAGAGGTAAACCATGAACTGAAAAGCGTTGAAATTTTTCACGCAGGTATATAGGAGCGTTAGGGCTATGAAGTACATTGACCAGAAGTAAGAAGAAGTGATAGTCTCTAAGCTGTCTAATTTCGAGCCATTTCAGTTGCCTACTTAATTTATTATATTTAATAACATTTCAACCAGGATCTGTATTATTATGTATCTTTTTTGGGTGATTCCGTGTAAGTTGAATTCATTCCGACGTTTCGGCTACCATTGCACGAGCCATCTTGAGGGTAACTGTGTTTTGTAAAATAAATATGTTTATTTATTTCCTTTACAAACAATGAAAAAAAATATTTAAAATAGAGAAATATTCATATTATAAAAAAGACACTAATAATTTGTCATCAATCAAGTAAACGTCGTTTTGCGCCGGTTCAATTTACGCTGATTTACAATTTCGCCGGTTAGTGCCGGTGTGGGATTCCCCGGTTCGGCCGACACCAGACGGCAACACACTTTTACACGTTGTTTTATTCTATAACTGTGTACGCGAGCAGCTTATTGTGTGTGTGAAATTATTTCCGAGTTAGTGGTGGGTTTGAGATGAATCCACAGTCGAGCCGCATGGACACTTTATGAGTTAGAGAAGAAAGACGAATTGTGGATGGGTATTAAGAGAGTGCCTTGAGAATAAGAACGAAGAGAAAAACCATGAACTGATAAGCGTTGAAATTTTTCACGCAGCTGTATTAGGACTATGAAGTACATTGACCAGAAGTAAGAAGGAGTGATAGTCTCTAAGCTGTCTAATTTTGAGCCATTTCACTTGCCTACGATAATAAAAAATGTGGTCATATTTCCTAAGACAAAAAATATACCTTAAGCATGTATTCTGAAGTCGTTTGAGTTTATCGAGTAGCTCACAGCTTAAATCAGTCATTAAAACATCAGCGTAATCTAGAATAGGTAGTAGTTATGCTTGTACGAGAGTGCATTTAGTATTAATGGGGAAGAATTTTTGCAACCTTCTAAGTGAGTGTAGACGAAAAAGTATTTTGCGGCTTGATACGCTGTATTATATCAAAATAAATCAATGAATAGGTATTAACCGTAGCTACTGAGGACGGAAAGTATTTAAAATATTTGCTTTTAATTCAATTAAAATTTAATTTTACATAATTGTGCTACATCTAATTTTACTTAATTATACCCTTTTTCATTATTTTGCTAACATTTCATATTGTATTATTTTACTAATTTTCTGAACAGAATAGAATAAAACAGAACAGAGAAACTGAAATATCATATTTATGTGATTTTATAATCTGTATTTAATTTTATGATAAAATATACAGATTGATTGAATTATTTCATTATTTGATAATGATGCGCAATTGTCAAGGTTCATTGACTTCGCCACACTTGGGCAGTTTTCATTTCCCATTTAAATAATTTATGAGTTTAACGAATCTGTGCTTACCTGCCTTTGGCAAGCCCAACCGGGCAAATATTTGATTTGGCCCCACAATTTAAAATGTAAATCTGGACAATTGTACAATTGGCGATAGGTAATTGCAGAGAAGTTTTGTAGGATGTCCGTTAACCCTGGTGAAAAAGGTACGATAATATTTTGTACATTCAAACATTATTGATTAACCATACTGGAAAAAAAAGAGGAATGAAAATTTATAGGGTAATTAATTTGGCTGTTATAAGTTATGAAAGGAGGGTATCTAGGATACCCAAGGAGTATATTCTTTTCAATTACTTTTTTGTTCACTTTCAAAAAGAACTGGAAGTGCGGCTAGGAATAGCAGGCGCCACATTCAACAGTCTGAAGGCTATCAAGGAGATTGGATATTTACTCAGTAAAAACCAAACACCACCTTTATAACGCCTGCATAACACCTATTCTCCTCCATGGATGCAAATTGTGGCACCTTCCTAGGACCCAAAACAGCAAAATACTGAGTTTTGAGAATACGTGGCTCAGAAAAGTCTTGGGTGTGCGGTGGTTAGACTTTGTGCGGAATGAAGTAGTAATAGAACGGACACAGCAGACTCTGATGACAACTGTCACTAAGCGGAGGCGATACGGTTGGCTAGGTCATGTACTGCAGATGCCTCTTGAGAGCTTTAACCACGCTTGCCTACTTTTCGAGGTTTCGGGTTCTCGACGTCCTGGACGTCCACTGCCGACTGTTCGTCGGTAGTTTATGTCAGAACTGCGGGACGCGAACCTGACTTGGGAAGATGCGCAAGAGTCGGCAGCCGACAGAGATGCCTAGAAGATCTTCGTGGAGACGATATGCTCCTACTAGGGAGCGGACATGGAATGATGTTGTTCATGATGATTTTATTTTTAGTATAATCATACTCTATAATGTTAAAAATGAATTTTAATTATTTTAATATTTTTCTTCCGACTTTTTGCAATGATACTTCACATTTGCCCAGGCTTTCTTCATGCAAACAAAAAACATTAGAATGTATAAATCAACCGTTTTATAATCTTTGATATGTCAGTCAGTTCGCACGTGTGCTTTTTGCTATTCGGTCGCTTTTTTCCAGCCATAACCACAAAAATCCGAAATCCAATATTTGACCATGTATTCTGACGTAGCAGACTCACCGTAATGTTTATCGAGCTTTTCCTTTGTCTCTTTTGCCGTTTTCCCTTTCAAACAATAGTGTTTAATCACTGCACGAAATTCGATTTTTTCAATTTTTCAAGAAACACAAAAGTTGTTTACTTCAAACGACTACAACAAATAAATAATCGATGAATTCGGGTGACATTTTAACAGCTGCCGTTCGACCGATCGCAATTTGAAAAAAATAAATCTTGTTTGTGTTTGTGCTGCCATCTAGCGCTAGGTAGCTTCATTTTCAATCCACCATCGTATATGTGCTATAAACTTTTTAATAATTAATGGGAATGGCCCACGCTCAGACGCCGTAGTCTTTGTGGGCATTTTTTCCAATTCATGGTATAGCTTAATTTTAAGATGTATATTTCTAAAGTGTATTTTTGTAAATTATATTTCTATGTAAATAATATGTTTGGAAAAATAAACAAAAAAAAAATAAATAAAATAAAATTAAAAATGAAAAAAAAAGATTTATTATAAAATTTGAATCGAGAAAAAAATTACATAAAATAGATGTTTAGATAAATGATGAACGACAAACTGAAATTGAACAAACCAATTACTTAGGACTAACAATAGACAGACAATTGACATGGACAGTTCATATCAACAATGTAATTCGCAAAGTGGCGACATTATGGAACCTTTTTTCTAAAATCAAAAACTTAGTTCTAAAAAACCCTATATAAAAACTTAAATATGTTATATTCAACTTCAATGGGAAACAGGAAATCAAAATGACATAAACAGACTACAAAGATAGCAAAATAAAATATTAAAGTTAGAATATGAGCTCCCCTATCTAACAGCAACTAAAGAACTCTTTAAACAAACTAAACAATTCTATGAAACTAAACTCTTTCAACTGGAATCCTTAAAATTTATTCATAAATTAGCCACTGAAGTAATTGTAGACGAAGAACTAAACCATGAAATAAATTGTAGTAAACATGGACACAATACGAGAATATCAGAACAATATTTAAACAACTGTCTTAAACGAGACAAAGACAGTCGAGACTAATAAACTAGGGATTAAAATTATACAGTAAACTAACAGACAAAACTAAACAAAAGACTCAGACAAACATTACAAAAGATTAACAAATTACAACAGGGATGGAGAATACCTTAAAAATCCCTGTTGTAATTTGTTAATCTTAATTATTCCCGAGGGGGTGAAATCCAGTCTTTTGTCTACGAACATTTGGACAAACTCAAATATTATTACAAGAGATGTTAAAAATATTATTTTTATCAGCAGAATACGTATGAATTTTCAAAAGTAAACATGTTTTGTTAAATGTTTGTAATCCGTAAGGGTTTTTTAAAAAACAAATTTAAAAAAAAATAAAGATACATATTGAGTTTATAAATGTTACATACATTACTTCTTACATCTTACAGCACAGTAATTTCTAGTAAAAATATGTCAATCGAAGCTAAACTGGCAGTGCACATCGGTGTTTTAGTCCCAACACTTATGTATGGAAGTGAAACATGGAACTGGCAGAGGAAGGATGAAAGCCGAGTGAACGCGGTTGAAATGCGATCTCTTAGACAAATGTGTGGGAAATCAATGTATGACAGGGTTACGAATGATGAAATCAGGCGAGAGTGTAAATCTGAGTCAAGTATAAGTGATAAGAGTAAGAAAGGGTCTCTGAGATGGTTTGGTCACGTAGAACGAATAGACGGCGAAAGAATGGTAAAACAAGTACATATGGCGAAAATGAACGGCAACGTGAGACGAGGACGACCAAAGAAGACGTGGCATGATCAGATAAACCAAAATCTTAAGTCTGGTCATGTCAAAAGCAGACAGAACCGAAGGGCATGTATGACAAGATTTATGAATGTGGAAGAAGCTAGGAATGTATGCCAGGATAGACGTGTGTAACGTGGGTAAAGACGGTCCATTCTCTCTGCCTACCCCTACGGAGAAATAGCGTGATGGTAGTAGTAGTAGTAGTAGCAACTAAATTAGTATTTTGAACCAATGTAGATAGTAAATATGGTTCGTTGTAAACAATTTTTGTTTGCAAAATAGCGTAATGGCTCGTTTGTTTTTGGTTTGAAATATATTTTAATGTTACTGAGTCCAGGCTAGTCCGCAGCTCCGTGACCCGTTAGACAATTTATCAGAGGGACTATACATCACCGACCCTGACGTTTTACTTCGCCCAGAATGTCGGCCGATACTCCTAGTTCGAGTAAAACAATTCGCAGCGCCGAATCAGAAAAGAAAATAAAATGATATCACAAAGTATAGAACGAGCAGGCAAAAGCTAGCTATCGCCGACTGTTAGATGCTACAAAAATTAAAGGCATCCATTATCTGTTTGGTTTTACATAGTAAAAAAAATAATCAATAATAACAAAGGTATGCATGAAAAAACAGTAAGCATCTAAACAAAAAATGCAAAGATATAAGCTTATGAAATAAATTCTGTAAAGCAAACATTATTTATATAAAGTGTTACGGTAAGCAAGAAAGACATTTTTAAGTTAAGTTAATAAACAAGCATACATATATTATCACGAAAAAATTAGAAATAAAAATAGGTATCTATGAAATGCGTATTTGCCAATACTACAATGCAATTTGATATAAAAGTAAAAAATAAAAAACAAGTTTAAGGTAATAAAAATAAACAAGTAAGTATTTTTTTTTAAATTTATGAAATTGAATTGTCAATAATAGTTTGACGAGCAGCTACAAATAAACTTGATATTGTGGACTTATAAGATGGTAAAGAATTGGACAGAATGTCTGCAGCCGTTCCATAAGTGTTACCTAACCTACGCACTATGCAGTCTCGGTATCAATGAATTGTTTTGTTGGTTGGAAGAAGTACTGGAGCAATGAAACAATAGAGTACTCCTAGTGTTGACAGCGGGTACTCTAAAATTAATCAATTCAAGTATTTTTGGTGCGTCAAAAGGAGAGTTTACAATTTTATACAGTACAATGAGATCATTAATAGTTCTTCTTTCAGAAAGTGTTGTTAGGGTAAGCAGTGTTAATAAATAGTCATAATTCACATTTTGTATTGGAATGTTTAGTTTGTAGTTTATGTATCGTAGAAATTTATGTTGAATGTTTTCTATATTTTAAACATGAACATTATAGCAGGGTGACCATATTGATGAATTAAAATCTAAATTACTTCTTACAAGAGAACAGTATAATATTTTCAATGATCGGATGGACTTGAAATTTTTTGTATTTCTCAAAATAAAGCCCAACATTTTTAAAGCCTTGCTTGAAATTTCATTGACATGATATACAAAAGACAATTTTTCATCAAAAAATACCCCGAGATCCTTTATCACTGATACTGTCGGGATACTTGTAAATCTCGATTGTCTCTTACCAATCGAGTTTGATGACTTTTTAAACATTATATCATAGAATTAAGAATAGTCCAGAAGGAGCGTAGAATCATATTTGAATACATCGGACTGTGTCCAATAATTCCCCCACTACGCCTTATTTTCGCCGCGCGTATTCGTGAAGTCGCCGGGTAATGTTGCTGGATGGGAAAATCTGTCGATTTCTCTAAAATCGTATTGTACACGCGGAAACAATGATTGACACAACAGAGTAGATAAGTAAAGGGTCATTTAATAAGAGTAATAGAATCAATGAACTTTGAACTTAAAATATAAAACAAATTTTATTTGACATAAAACGGATATTTTTATATCATGTTAAATAATATTTGATGGTTTAAAGATAATGTCGTTCAAATGTCCCTCACGGCGTTGTTCAATCCGAGGTCTAATTTTTATTAGTTCTTTTATTAGATGAGCAAAGTAGGATAAAAAAAATCTACCTTGGCAACACTAACGAAATTTCCATTTTGTTTCTTCGACAATCTGACAGATGGAAAAATAATTCAATTTTTAAGTGATGCATTTGTTATATACACATTCATTTGCAAATTACAGATGAAATGTGATTGCATCC
Organism: Micrasema longulum; assembly: GCF_059751315.1. Taxonomy (NCBI): domain Eukaryota; kingdom Metazoa; phylum Arthropoda; class Insecta; order Trichoptera; family Brachycentridae; genus Micrasema; species Micrasema longulum. Next base: position 29,959 of record NW_028278381.1, read on the forward strand.
TGTTTCTTTAAGATCCTAGCAGTATTTCTAAACTTTAAAACGACACAACACGGCATAGTTAAATTCAAACCAGGAGTTGCGTACTGAGCGAGGTCTACAATTAAATTAATTGGTCAAAACGTAAACCAACTCATTTATGAGTAGTTGAGTCGCCTTCTGTTTGATGTGTGTATGCGGTTTCTGGACTATTCTTAATTCTATGCATTATATATACAAGTAGTCATACGTGCTACCTAGATGGGTTCATGCTCATTTAGTTGTAAATAGGAAGTAAGTACTACTGACTTTGCAACAATACCTAACCGATGAACCGGAGATTCAGTCTGTTTGTATAATAAACTCATATAAATGTCTTATAAAATTCAACAAAAATAAACAAAAATATTTTTATTTTTGCTGAATTTTTCTGCCTAACAATGTGTGCCTATGTAAGATTTACAAACATAAAATGCATATCTTTTTTACTTCTTTTCTTCTATACTTCAATCTTTTACTGGAATCTTTTATTATTTTTTTTACTATGCATTACTTTTACTGAGTTTAACCATAACAATTAACTATATTTTTTTTATATTATATAACTTTGTATTGAGCTTTAATTTTGTACAATTTGGCTACGGCCGTTTGTTTTAATAATAAATAAATAATAATGGCCGCACTGAAGATTAAACGTCATATTGACCATCTTGAGTCTGTCCAACACCGTTTTCTAAAAAAAGTGGCATGGTCGCTCGGATTACAAAGGGGTAATTATTTTCATTTTAAAATAGAGCAATCTCTGTATCTGTCTTCATTTAAGAAGCGCAGAACTGAGATGGACCTTATATGCATTTTTAAAATACTTAATGCTATAAGTGATGTCCCATTTCTGTTGCAATCAATTTCTTGTCATGCCAACCGTGTCACCAGAAGTTAACATCTGCTTTTTATTAAATCTTCTAAGAGCAACTTTTGTTTTTATGCCCCAATGTCCAGAATGTGTAGATTAGTCAATTCGTCACACGGCTTTTCGTAGATCTCTTTACCGCTAAAACAGTGTGAGATGAAGATGAATTTTCATGGTTTAGCTCGAAGTCTTATATGTTTTTCGTTTTTATGAATATATCATATACCATTATTGTATTGCCCATGTTTGTCTTTGCTACATAGTTTAATGTTATTTTTGTTCAGCTTCGTTTATTTATGTTTCTTCATGTAACTATTGTAATCAGCTTATAGGTATAATAAATCAATATTTAAATAAGATTAAATTAACTACCGGTTTTACAGTTTCACGTTCTCAAGTTTAATTTAGAAATAACGTGTTTTTATATAAATTTGATGTGATAAAAAATAACTTCTTTCTTAATGTCTCAAACCTGTTGCTTTAGAGTACTTCGCTTGAAGCGAGGCTTAGAAGTCGGAGGTTGGAGTGGAAGGGTGTTTGTAGAGGCCCGGAAAAGGGCCATTGAGATTGGCTGTGCTTGTCGTATGTATATAGGTTCGGCTTGAATCTTAGCTTCAGTGTCCTTTTTCTCGTCAACACAAAGGAAATATCCTTAGACAAAGAATGTTATAGACAGAAAATTCAACTCCACAAGAGTGTGGGAGAAATTGTAGGTATTTGAAATAGTTGCAAGGACCGCGCCGAGGTATAAATGTATGTTGTTGTGCAATGGAAAATTGGATATAAAAAGTGTTTTCTTAAACGCGATAAAAATACGAGTATTTTATTATACCACGAAGTTTCTAAAAAATAACTACTTCATTTTATTATTTTTTTTTTTTCCATTGGTTATTATTTATTTTTTTTTTTAAGGAAAAAGGAAATATTTTCGTTCTTATTATTTATTTATTTTATTTATTTTTATTTATTTATTCACACTCTTTATCAAAATACAATTCCATATTCACTTTGCCCAGCTAACAAGGGTACATACCCCGTTCCAAGCTAGGCAATTACATTTTTATATATATTATAATAGTTAATAAATTAATATAGAGCACAGACAAACAAAATATAAACTTATTCGGATACACATTTTGATTCATATACATACAGACATACACATATATACACACATGTATATATATAAATATACACATATATACACATGTACATACACACACACGTACATACACCCATGCGCATACACATACATACATTCATAAAAACATAGACAATTTATTTATGCGAAACTTCATGGTTGTCATCTATAAATATATTTTTTTTAAATTATTCCTTATTTTTTATATTTTATTTACCTAAATATTTCGATTTTGGGGGCATTTTCAACGAGTTGTAAATAACTCACTATTAGAAAATGGAAATCAAGTTGGGGTAGAGTGGGGTTCGAACCTCGGACCTCTGATCCGTGAGTACGCAACACTAGCCACGGGACCACGAAGATTAATAATTAAAACAATGTAACCTCACTGGGGTTACCCATGCCGTGGACACTTAACAATATACTGTTTTAAAATATTTTTTCATGTGAGAATAAACAAAGAAGACTAAATTTATAAACAGAGATAATTAATAGAATTTTTTATTTTTATTTATTTTTTATTTAATGCATAAAATACACAATTTTACATAGACACAATTATATGTTTTTTATGTCCCGACTTGTTAGAACATTCCGTGTTAAGTCGGGACTCTTCGATATATAAATCAAAAATATTTATTTACATATTAAAACAATATACAGGCAATCAAAACAATATGCAAAATAATCAAAACATAATATACAAAATAATAATAGAAAAATAAAAATAATAAAAATTTATAATACATGTCGAAAATGGAATCAAAAGTTTTATAATAATACGTATGACAGTGATGACATACACATATACGATACACGCATATGGATAATAATGAAAACAGTAGCGATGTTATGCATTTATTCCCGAAGCAATCTCATACAGTTGTCTCTACCCCTCGATACAATCCAATAATGGATCTTCATCTTAAATATAGAATGCTCGAACAGTTTTAAACACTACGTGCTTAAGTTTATATTTAATTTATGTACACTTATACTATTTGTATCATAAAACGCACAATAAAATAACAAAAACATAACATAAACTACCTATACATTTGTGGAGCAGTTGATTCAGTATTGGTTTGGGCGAATGAGACAATCCATTTTACGTCTACCCAGCTCCACTATCAATTTTTTTATAGCCTTTTTGAACATTTTACTCATTTCTAATTGTTTTAATGACAGTGGAAGTACGTTATAGATTTTAATTGCATAATACTCTGAATCCCTTTGTCCGAAAGTGGTATTAGTATGTATTTGTTTAAGTTGTCTTTAAGTTGAGGATATAGAGATTGTATTATTTGTATGTGTTGTATTGTTGGGGTTATATCGTTAATTTGAGTAAAAATATGCAGTTTTTGAATCTGTAAGCGAGTATTTTTTTAGCGAATAATCGCTTTGGTGTCATAAGTTGTGATTTGGAACGTCACATGTCCAGCTGAACGCGCGTTTAGAATAGCCAAGCAATTATGCGTTAGGGAGGATTTCCGGTATCTAGGTAGGTTATCAGGAGCATGCGGTGGGGTTTTCGATTAAGGAAGCAAACATTTGGTACTGAGTACATTTAAAGGTAAAATTTGTGCCTAATGCTTACACAGAAATTTAAATTAAGTGCCTTGAAATAAGCTTAAAAGCAAGTTTATGTCATAATTTGAGCGTAGAAAAGTTAAATTTCATAATGTTATACTCGTATTACAATACCATAATGTCAACCAAGTTCAAGTTATCAAGTGCTTAATTTGTTATACAACCGTTACGATATATGGAAAATAATCCTGGATGTGTTTGTTGGAATTGGTTCCACAGACTCACCGAATTGAACTCGTGACGTCACGGGCGTTGTAATTTCAAAATTACATTTGAAAAACAAACCACTGAACTTTCTTATTGTAAGGGTCTGGACGCATCACCACGGCGCAACGCCGCAACGCCGCATCGTGTAAAGGCGCGGCGCGGCGTTGCGCCTTTATTTAACAAAATATTTTTACCAACAATATTTTGAGTTTGTCCTAATTTTTGTAGACAAGGACTGGATTCAACTCCCTGAAGAGCTGTTTTTATTAACATATTACAACAGAGATGAAGAACATTTAAGAGAAGGTAATATGGAAGTCTAGACATCTACAGGGCTTATGACCTGTCAATGGCTGGTTTAAGTGGCCACTTTACACACTGTGTAACATTCACCATTTTGCCCATATTTGAACATCTATATTCCTTTGATTCTTTCATTTGTTGATGTTTGTGAAGTTAAAGAGCTGAAACCTTTATTTATGCGGGTGAGATTCATCTAATTGAATTATTTCACCTACATACTAGGCAACGCAGGAAAATGTTTTTTTTTTAAATTTCTATACTTCTTCATTGACCAGGTGAATTTTATAAACAGCTTTCCAGGGAGTTGAATCCAGTCCTTGTCAACAAAAATTAGGACAAACTTAAAATATTGTTGATAAATCCACCTGGTTCTTGAAGAAGTATAGAAATTGAAAAAATAACATTTTCAGGCCTCAGTTCTTCTTCTACAATTACATCAGTGGCTAATTTATATATACATTTGAAGGATTCTAGTTGAAAGATTTCAGTTACATTAAATTATTCAGTTTGTTTAAAGAGTTCTTTAGTTGTTGTTAGATACTCATAAAATTACTTTAATATTTAATTCTCCTATCTTTGTAGTCTGTTTATGTCATTATAAAGTATCCAATCATCCGCAGTATATGGCCCAATCAACCGTATTGCTTTCGCTTGATGACAGTTCTCACCGGAGTTTGCCACGTCCGTTCTCTTATTACTTAATTCCTAACAAAGTCAAACCACCGCACACCCAAGATTCTTCAGAAACACCTATTTCAAAAATTCAGTATTATGTAAGAAATGGCTAGTGGCTCCGTGTAGACTTTTGTTTAATTTAAGAATATATTTTTTTTTGTATTGTATATGTTGTAGTTAATATATATTTTTATTTATTATTTTGATGAACTTAGTTTAATCGTAAAATAAACAAAATAAATAAAGGCGGCCCTGTATTTTATCAAGTAGCTTTATCTCTGCGGATTCAGAGTATTAAATTGTCAAGTTGAGAAAAGTGCGTTCCTTTTTGGGCAACCCTGTGAGTAAGCCCCGAACAATTTCATTTCGTTATAAATCGCGCAATAAAGAAATGTCGAGCTTGTCAATCAAAACAGGGGTGGCAATCCTTTACCCCTTTAATTAAAATATGTAATTTATTGCCGACAATCTGCGTGAGGGTGCTGATAGATTCCAGTCAAGAATGTTAAATGTTTTGGATATAAACACATTTTCTAATTATGGAAATAAATTCAAACATTTTGCCAAAAGCACATTTCTATGCCACGTAACTTTTTAGCAAGTATTTTTTTTACAAACGTCTTCAGCTTCAAATCAACGTTTTTTGTAAATATTTTTATTTATTTAAAGCTTTAACTTTGTGGTTATTCGTTATTTACTTAAAATGAAAACAATACTTTATTTTTTACCACGTTTTATTTATTTGATAAACGACCGATTTTGGAGCTACACGTGCCCTTATGGTATAGTTCAGAAGTTGGAAAAAGTACATGTGTACCGAATATTGTACAAATTTAATCACCGAAAAAATAGCATTAGCTTTGTGGTCGAATATTTTATTCAACATTAGTAAATTACCATCATCACCATTACTCCATGTCCGCTCCCTAGTTGGAGCATATGGTTTCCACAAAAAGCCTCCATGCATCTCTATAGGCTGCCAGCTCCTGTGCGTCCTCCCAAGTCAGGTTTTCGTCTCGCATTTCTGACATAAACTGCTGACAAACATTCAGCATTGTACGTCCAGGACGTCGAGAACCTGATGCCTTGTAAAGTAGGCAAGCGTGGTTAAGGCTCTCAGGAGGCATCCGCAGTACATGGCCAAGCCAACCGTATCGCCTCCGTTTGGTGACAGTTGTCACCGAAGTTTGCTGCGTTCATTCTCTCATTACTTTATTCCTTCCAAAGGCAAACCACCGCACATCCAAAATACTTATCAGACGCATATTTTTAAAACTTAGTATTTTGCTGTTTTGGGCACTAGTGAGGTGCTACGATTCGCATCCGTAGAGGAGAATAGGTGTTATGCAGGCGTTATGTAGGCAGCATTTGGTTTTTACTGAGTAAACATCCGATCCATAGACAGCCTTCATACTGTTGAATGTGGCGCCTGCTATTCCTAGCCGCACTCCCAGTTCTTTTTGAAAGCTGACATTTTCCGTAACATATACTCCCATGTATTTGAATCTCTCGATTCTTCCGATAACTTGGTGTGACAGAGTCAGGGGGTTTTGGGCATCACGGCCTGAAGTTTTACACAGTACATGGGTTTTTGCAATATTGATTTTTAAACCCATGCATGCGGAGTACCTATTTGGCTCATCTATAGTGGCCTGAAGACCCCTGACTGAGTCATCAATTATAACCGCATCATCAGCATACTCTAGGTCGTAGAGTTTTCGGGAGGAGGAGATGAACATTGTTGAAATTGTTCCAAGAAGCTAAACTTTTAGATCTTAGACAAATATATTGTTTTCAATGTGTAAAATATATATTTAAGAACCAAAATTTATTTACAAGTAATTCAAATAGATCAAGTCAAAGAAGGAATCGTGTGTTAGAAATACCACATTGTAAAACGAGGCTCGCACAGAGACATGCATATTTTATAGGCCCAAAAATTTTTAATTCTTTTTTTACTGATAATATTTCATTGATTCCAAACATTCAAAATTTTCCTTCCTTCAAAAATCATGCACTATCCTGGATTCAAACTATGATCTCTTTTTTTCTATGATGTATTTTGTTGCCCTTTAATAATAAGGAATATTTTTTAATATTTTTATTTCCTTTTTTAATTACCATAAAAAAATACCATATTATCTTTTACAGAAAACTATATTTTTTCTTTCTTATGTAAACCAAAAATATTATAACTGTCCATTATTTACTGTAGGAGCAAAAATTCATCAACATTTTCTTGTATACCCACGAACAGGCCATGTCTTTGTGGGAGTTTTTTGTTTACTATTTTTCTATTAATATGTATTTCATTGATGTGTAATTATGCATTATTTTTTTAATAGTCTGTTTAATTATTATGTTTATTGTTAAAAAACCAAAAAAAAAAAAAAAAACATTCCTTGATCTAGTGGAATTGACTTTCTTAAGATGAACGGTGCAAGGACGCAACCTTGACGAACTCCGGTGGTGACTTCAAACCAATATGTAACAACAACAAAGACAAACAAGGGCAATAAATCAATGGTATTCAATAATATATTTATATAGAAACAAAAGGCGAGTGATACTTTAATCCACAAATTTTAATTTAATATAAACTTTTATTAGTGGATTAAAGTATCACTTGTCTTTTATTTCTATAATAAATTACAATTAACTGCCATCCAGGATTTTCACTTACAAACCTAAATGTTTTTATATATTCATAATCACGATCCACAAGAAAAGCCTGAAGATCTATCGCAACGAATTCTAAGTTGTGTGACAAATTCACGAAATTAATAATATTATTGTTCGGATGTTAGCAAATAATTCTATTTTCGAAATTCACATACGATTGTTTTCTAACATTGAATTATTTTTCCAAATATTTGGGTCGTTTTTGATGCCGAGGAAAAGGACTACGCAGGAATTTGTACGACATACTATAGGCAGGATTCTGTAAACAGTTGACCAATACTTTAGTCGATCCTGTCTGCAAATCCTCAGTCCCCAAATAGAGCGATAAAGTAGTAAAGTGATGAAACCGCACAAGTATTCTTCCAAATGGAATGAGATGACCCTACCCTGATTTACTGTTCGTAAAATGGCGGCCGTGTGGGACGGATTTTCAACCTTTACTACTACGAGTATAACACGGCTTAACTTAATAAGATTAATTTATACATTCGAACCTTTTGTCCAGTATTTATTTATTTATTTAAATACTTTATCTTACCTACATATTGAAGGCAATGTTTGTATGTGTGTCCTCGATAGACTAAATAACTACTAGACCGATTTACATGCGATTTTCAGTTAAATGATAAACAATGGAAATATTTAAAGATACAAAAATTTTCAATTTAATCTGTAGAAAAAATTTTACAAGCGTAAATGTCATAAATGACTAACCAAGGAACTACAAAACATTAAATCACTGGTACAGTTTAAAGTTGGTCTTGGATTAGCATGGAAGGAGCAGATAAACACAATCTTTAAAAAAAAAAAAATTTAAAATGCATACTGCAAATAAATCATATTTTCGTAATTTCCGCATATGTTAATTTGGTTTTTCTTTTATTTTTCTTTTCTTTTCTTTTATTTTTCTTTCCTTTTCATAGTTATGTCGTACTATATATATGTGCTACAAACTTTTTAATAATTAAAAAAGGAATGGCCCACGCTCAGACGCTGAAGTCTTTGTGGGCATTTTTTCCAATTCATGTTATAGCTTAATTTTGAGATGTATTTTTCTAAAGTGTATTTTTGTAATTATATTTTTCCATACATATATTATGTAAATAATATATGTATGGAAAAATAAACAAGTAAAAATAAATGAAAAATTCATCAATCTAACAGGGTTGCTTTTGACGAGAATGCATATATTTAGTAAAAAAATGAGGGGATGTTATTTTTCTGTGTATAAAAAAAAAATTTTTTTTTGAATGTTAACAAACAACATTCGTTTTTAATGGATTCCAATCAGGTTCTTTCTTTCTAATGTATTTTCAATAATGATAAAATAATATAAAGTGAAATTTAATACGTTTTTGAAAATCGCATTCAAACATAAAGTGCACCCCTGTTTGTAAAAGAACAGAGTTTGACATTTGCAAAAAGAATTCTATATTTGAAAATTAATTTATTTATGTTTTGGAATTCAAACATAAACAAGAACTGAGGTACCTACCTTCTGAAATGCAATATTTGAGCAATAGTTTTTTTTAGATTTGGAATTCAATTATAAACAAGTACCTAGGTTCCTTCTTATCAATGAAAAGTGACACCATATTTTTTCCTTTTATTCGAACAGTTTTTACACGCTTTCACGCACAATCAGGTATCTGGGTTTCAAATTAAATATCAAGCTCACGTCAACAACTGGAGGTAACAGAACGACTAAATACGCGTCGGCTATGACTAAGCGTTTGCGCATGAGTTAAATGTTATAATTTAAGAGGGCTTAGGGCGCGTCTATGTGCACTAATATCTCAACGCCGTAGCACTAACCGTAGCACAGAAGATGCAATATTCAGCATAAACAAATGCATTTACACTGCGCTTGATTCAAATATGAAATGTCTGACCATATTCTTGGATCTTAAAAAGACATTGGATACTGTCAACCACAGAATTCTATTACATCAATTGCACGAAATTGGTATAAAAGACAAACGTCAGTCACTCTTTGTAAATTATTTACAAAACTTATTGCACTGCACAATAATTGGAACAAAAACTAGTAATTCTACAACTACTATACATGGGGTACCACAGAGAACAGTTCTTGGACCATTATTATTTTTAATTCATATAAATGAACTTTGTGATATTGTTATTCCCGGCTAATTATTCTCCTTTGCGGATGACACTGCAATCGTTGTACAAGGTAAAGCTTGGGAGGAGACTACCTTTAAAGTCAATAAATATCTAGCTGTAGTTAAAAAATGACTTGACCGTAATCTGCATACCTTGGATTGTGAAAAAAACTATTTTTATACCCGTCTTTAAGTTTGGTCAGCTCTGAAAATTGAAGTAAAAATAATATTTCATAACCCACAGTGTAAAATTGATCTCTGTTTTGATTGTGAAAAAAATTAAATAATTCTGGTAAATGTACCAAGTACTTGGGTATCATTATTGATCTTCCCAAAAATGCTGTCCATCACGGTTATAAAAACATGTAAGTAATATAGATAAGTATTGAAAAACCAGGCCGCTTCCGACCGTTAAACCGGAAGCCATGAATCAGGACAACTTTTTATGCGTTATTGCTGTGGCGAATAATAAAATTGTTGATGAGCCTTTATCGCTTTCGTTAAATCTCCATTGGGAGCATTAACAGATAACACACACTGATTTGCTTGGGTTTTGTGGAATAATTTTAAACCCAGAAGCATATTCTTTTCAATAGCGTTTTTGCTAATCGATAATGAAACAAAATATTATTGAAATAATTTTCTGCCTAATTACTTTAATAACACTTCACATTAAATTATTCGTTGCTTTTCTTCCGTGCAAACAACAAACCAGTTCCACAGTTTTTATTTATTATTTTTTTATTAATAAAACATAGAATACATAAAGTACATATTATACTCCCAGGAGTTATCAAAGAAACTCATTTGGGACCGTACATATGAAGAAAAGATTTTTTGTGACAATACATCATATCATACATAATTAACATATTACAACAGAGATGAAGAACATTTTAAAGAAGGCAATATAGATGTCTAGGCATCTACAGAGCTTATGACCTGTCATTGGCTGGTTTAAGTGGCCACTTTACACATTGTGTAACATTCACCATTCTGCCCATATTTGAACATCCATATTACTTCAATTCTTGAATCTGTTGATGTTTGCAAATTTAAAGAGCTGAAACCTTTATTTATGCGAGTGAGATTCATCTAATTGAATTATTTCATCTACATACTAGGCAACGCCTGAAAATTTGATTTTTTCAATTTCTATACTTCTCCGTGGACCAGGTGGATTTATCAACAATATTTTGAGTTTGTCCAAATTTTTGTAGACAAGGACTGGATTCTACTCCCTGGGGTGCTGTTAACATTGACATATTACAACAGAGATGAAAAACATTTTAGAGAAGGTAATATAGAAGTCTAGCCATCAACAGAGCTCTTGACCTGTCATTGGCTGGTTTAAGTGGCCACTTTACTCTTTGTGTGACATTCACCATTCTGTCCAAATTTGAAGGTCTTAAACCAGTTAATGGCAGGTCATAAGCCCTGTAGATGCCTACACTTTTGTATTACCTTCTCTAAAATGTTCTTCATATCTGTTGTAATATGTTAATATTTACAGCTCCCCAAGGAGTTGAATTCAGTCCATGTCCATAAAAATGTAGACAAATTTAAAATATTTTTGATAAATCCACCTGGTCTATGAAAAAGTATAGAAATTATTTTTATTATTTTTTTTTTTAATTTTCAGGCGTTGCCTAGTACGTAGGTTTAAATAATCAATTACATGAATCTCACCCGCATAAATAAAGGTTTAAGCTCTTTAACTTCACAAACATCAACAGATGAAAGAATTAAGGGAATATAGATGTTCAAATGTGCGCAGAATGGTGAACATTACACAGTGTGTAAAGTGGCCAATTAAATCTGCCTATGATAGGTCATAAGCCCTGTAGATGCCTAGACTTCTGTATTCATTTTCATTATCATTCCCTTTTCCACACCAAACGGTGCATAGGGCACTGCATTGATACATTAATCGCAGCGTATCTTGAATATTTTCGTTACATTAAAGTAAGATGATCAGTCTCAGGCTTCAGGGACTATGAAATATTTTAGCGTGAAAACACCCTTTTAAAAAAATATTTCAAATCAACCATGTCGGGAATCGAACCCGAGATCTCTTACATGGCAGGCAAACGCTCTGACCGTTAGACTACGAGGCCGACTTCTGTATTACCTTATTTTAAATGTTCTTCATTTCTGTTGTAATATGTTAATATTAACAGCTCCCCAGAGAGTTGAATCCAGTTCTTGTCTAAAAATATTTAGACAAACTCAAAATATTTTATTTATTTATATAGTCCAATATAAAATACAAATTCATAGTTAACAAAAATGTTTGTACAATGGATACATTAAAGTAAGATGATCAGTCTCAGGCTTCAGGGACTATGAAATATTCTAGCGTGAAAACACCCTTTTAAAAAATATTTCAAATCAACCATGTCGGGAATCGAACCCGAGATCTCTTACATGGCAGGCAAACGCTCTGACCGTTAGACTACGAGGCCGACTTCTGTATTACCTTATTTTAAATGTTCTTCATTTCTGTTGTAATATGTTAATATTAACAGCTCCCCAGAGAGTTGAATCCAGTTCTTGTCTAAAAATATTTGGACAAACTCAAAATATTTTATTTATTTATTTAGTCCGATATAAAATACAAATTCATAGTTAACAAAAATGTTTGTACAATAGGTACGGTACATTCAATATATTTTTATTTATGGATGTAGCCACTCCACTGGCCCACAGGTACGTTTCGGAGTGTCAGTGTATTATTTATTTTATACATAATTGTACATAATTTCACATCAATTGTGTAAAAAATCAAAAGAAATAAAAAAAATTCAAACACACCTACATCAATAAAACGAAAAAGGACTTTCAAGAAACTAAAATTATATTCTTATATATGAAACATATTCCTCAGCTTCCTGTCTAGTCTTTTTAGCAATCCATTTATGGACTCTAGCTTTGAAAATATTGTTTTTCATTTTGTTCGCCAATATGTCCTTGCGTAAAAAGTTGTATAGCTTAGGGGCCAGAAAATTATAATGCCTTTGACCGTAATTTGTTTTTTTCTTTGGGAGCAGAAGTTTTGTCTTTTGTCTTTGCCTAGTGGCGTGAATTTGTTGTCCGTCATTATGTCTGTCAGGATTATGATGGAAATGTCTTAAAATTGTCTTAATGTATATTTGTCTTATGTCTAGTACTGGAAATTCTGTAAAAAGTCTGTCTGTCATGTCATATTGTTGATGTTTTTTTTTTGTTAATGCCCCTTGGGCGTTAATGAACAAAATAAAAATAAAAATAAAATAAGTTATAATTTTATTTAAAACTACGTACATTCGTATGTCTTTGAGTTATCGATATTTTTTATTCGGAACTACGTTCATATCTTTAAAAATACCAATTTTCTCATTCGCTCTTGGCGTTTAAACATTCCACGATTAAGTTGGGAAATTACATAAGTAGATTAAACAATCCTAAAGTCACCGAACTTTTAATGCCTTTTCCTTAAAAAACAACTTTTTTACTTCGCCCAAAGCGACTTACGATTCCTTGGGGCAAAAAAGACTCGCCTTCTAAATTGGTTATTTGATAGGATTTCATGGGTTATATAATCGTTTTCTGGAAAGCGTATGCTTAATCCATGCTACCTGGGCCGCGGTTACAATCGAAAGTTAAGGACACCATACCTTTACCATGACGTCATGGTTGAAGATAAATTTTCCAGAGCGATCCGAAGATACACTACCGACGCTCTATCTTCAAGTTTTGGGTGGATACATCGATATATATTAAAAAAACACGTACGCCACGGAGTTTACGTTTCGAGATGTCAAAAAAGCCGGGTTTGTAATACGTCGGTAGAAAAATACAGATCAAAGTTAAGCATACCCTTTTGGTAATTGTCAAAAGTCACAAAAAATTCATGTTTGATTAGAATGTATTTGAATTTATAATTGCTTCGGAATGACCACTTTTTATCACAGAAGCCTAAAATTTTTATTTTTAATTTTTATTATTTATTTTATTTTCAATACGCCTAAGGGGCATTTACAAAAAATATACAGGCAAGTAATAATTTAAAAAATAAACAACGCTTTTTTGTTTACATGTAGAAACAATAAAAATCATACTGATATGCAAAATAAAAAGTGAAACTTTACATAGTAAAAAAGAAAAAAAAATGGATTTAAAAAGTGATTGAATTAAAAAACAAATTGTTAAGAATTTAAACAAAAAAATATTTATATACATATATACAAATTTAAAAAGTACCTTAAATACAAAACCGGTATTTCTTATGTATCTACTCTCACTGCCTCTACCTTCCATGGAATCATTTCTCTACAATACCGCAGAGTGTGTGCGGACCAACTACTGCTTTACAAAATTATGACAGGAATGGTTAACTGTACAGAGCTGCTTGGTTTAATAACAATACATTTGCCAGCCAAGATTTGTAGACGGTACCACCTGTTTCATGTACCAATAAGTAAAGCATCGTATGTTAAAAATGCTTTTTTTCGTAGGACTTTTTCAATGTACAATACAAAATTTAAAAATATAGATTACACAAACATCACTCTGTCAGATTTAAAATTTACACTAAAAATGCATTATGTAACTTAGTAGACATTATAATAATAAATATGTACATCTCCCTTCCCCTCCTTATCCTCTCTTCAAGCATTCTTGTCCTTATCCCGCCCAATTTACAGTAACTTAATGGTCTTAAAATAAATATTTAAAAATCTTTGATTATTAAGTACCTGAAAATAACATTTTTATATGAATAAATTGTATGTATTTATTTGATATGTAATATATTTTCTTTACTAACTTTGTATACTATGTGGAAATCTGTTATTAGTTCTGAGTTTATACACTATATCTGTTTGTTTACTAAAAATATATGTATGTAGAACTGTTGATTTCCCAAATAAAATAAAATAAAATAAAATATAGATGTTCAAATATAGGCAGAATGTTGAATGTTACACAGTGTGTAAAGTGGCCACTTAAACCAGCCATTGACAGGTCATAAGCCCATTAGATGCCTAGACTTCTATATTACCTTCTCTTAAATGTTCTTCATCTCTATTGTAATATATTAATAGAAACGAAGTAATTAAAAAGTAATGAATTGGTATAAAGATAAATTAAATAAATCTATGTTTCCATTACAATATTTGAGTTTGTCCAAATGTTCGTAGACAAAAGACTGGATTTCACCCCCTCGGGGGACATTAAGATTAACAAATGACTACAGGAATAGAGAATACCTTAAATAAGGGAATATGGAAGTCAAGGCATTAACAGGGCTTATGACCTGTCATTGGCTGGTTTCAGCTCTTTAACTTCACAAATATTAACAGATGAAAGAATTGAAGGAATATAGATGTTCAAATATAGGCAGAATGGTGAATGTTACACAGTGTGTAAAGTGGCCACTTAAACCAGCCATTGACAGGTCATAAGCCCTGTAGATGCCTAGACTTCTATATTACCTTCTCTTAAATGTTCTTCATCTCTGTTGTAATATGTTAAAAAAACAAATAATATGTAGAATACCAGTTGAAAACAAATAATACCAGATTGAATTCCCTTTTTTATATACTTAACTTGTAAAAACAATTATACCACAAATTCATTCATTAGACGTACCTGTAGAAATTATAATGGACTCAGTATTGATGTAGACATTTTTAACCGCTCGTTGCATTTTCACAGAAAATTTCCTCTTGGAGTTGATTATTTGGGATAGTTGCGGAATGTGCATCTCGAGTGGTTATGCTATGTATATGTCCCGCATGTAATGTATATGTTTGTGTATGTTTTATATGTGCGTTCATGTGTGTGTGCGTGGATGGCTCGGGGTGTGCATTCGGTAATTTTTATTTATTACCGGCGATAACCTCCATGAAAAACGCAAATGTTAACAATTATTCTTTTCTCACATTAGTTTCTGATTTTTTTTTTGTCTCATTTAGTGTTTATATTGTATGAAATGTCTTAAAATTGTTTTTTATTTACTATTTTTTTTTTCTCATGTATATCTATAATAATGTTTAAACTTATGTGTATGTATATGTATGTGCGTGTATGTGTATGTGTATGTATATATATGTACATGCATGTATGTATATGTGTGTGTGTATATATGCATATGCATGTGTATGTATGTGTGTATGTTTTCATTTGTAAATTTATTAAATGTTTTTCTATGTACCCATATACCTATGTTGGTTCATTTCCTTATTTTTACTTATTATTGTATCTTTAAGTTTTTCTTATGTTATCTTTAATTTTAACTAAATTTACATACTTATGTTTCACTGCTGCACTTGAATGTAATTTCTAATGTATGTCAAAGCCCGTAGGGCGTGTAAATTAATAAATAAATAAATATCTTTTGCATAATTTACGAAAACTTAATTGGTCTTTATGTTAGAAAATCGTTGTTTTTAAAACTTTTTATGTCTTACTGTATATTTTCTGAATTAAATAAATATGTAAATTTGTAAAAAAAAAAATTTTTTAAAAAAAGAAAAAATCAGACTTTTTGTAGGGTACTGTTGAAACTCTTCGGGGTACTCGAAATTCCAGTGCAAAATCTTGGATCAGATTTCTAATCTCTACATGTAACTCACAGGGTCGAATTAGTTGTAATGGGACTTCACTTATCACGATTCAACCCGCCCCCGCAATAACTGCCATAATCTATAATTTATAATAATCTGCTTTGTTTGCGGACCGAAAACAATCAAACTGGAGTTAGTTCACGTCAGCAAACAGCCCAAGTTCAGTGATTAACTGTTGTTATGCAAATGTTACAACGCGCTGGGCGCCATACGATACTCATCACCACGTGTGACCCGATTTAGGCTTACGATCTATTTTATTAAATAATTCATTTAAGTTTGAAAAAACTACTAGTGACACTTTTATTCTAAAGATTTGTGTCAGTGCTATGTTGTAACCGACCGAAACAAGATTTTTATCCCAAACCGAAACTGATTTAAATACGGCGTTTTTACCCTTAAACGAGTTCATTAAAATAAGTATTAAAAAAAATATACGGTGGAATAAAAGGTATAAATTTAACAACAATATTTTGAGTTTGTCCAAATTTTTGTAGACAAGGACTTGATTCAACTCCCTGGGGAGCTGTTTATACTAACATATTACAACAGAGATGAAGAACATTGAGGAGAAGGTAATTTATTTATTTATTAATGAAATCATACAGTCTTTATATAAAAAACAAGGTACAAAAGAACAATTTTAAAAAGTAAGACCAATTACAGATTTCACACTAATGAATGCAGGAGGAGAGGGGAAAAATAATTTAATTCTAAAAAAGTAAAAATAAAAATATTCCATAAAAAGTTCATATAAAGGAGAAGACATTGTAAAGCTACTCTACTTTCCTCCCTCTCTCTCTGCTTCCATGAACATTTCAATTAAATTGTAAAAAAAATCACAAGTAACAATAAATTATTCGATGCAGGTAGTAGATGTAGGTAAGTATAAATTAAGAGTTGAAATCAAATTATTAAAATTAAAAGTAAAAGTTAAAATTAAAATGAAAAGTTTAAGTTAAAATTAAGTTAAATGTTTAAATTGAAAGTTAAAATTAAGAATTAAAATTAAAAAGTTAAAATTGAAAGACAAAATTAAGAATCAAATTAAAAGTTAAAAGTCAAGCAGGAGATAAATTTAAAATGTTTTTAGCTGATAATATAGAAGTCTCGACAACTGCAGGGCTTATGACCTGCCAATCTCCATCTCTGTTGTAATTGCATCTACTGGTACAAGAATTAGGCTTGTAAACTTAAATTCAGATTTTTCAGAGCCCATCAAACTAATCGCTCTCATTAAAAATGTATAAAAAGTGATATATCATACCTGGCCATATTTCCTCAGATCTCCTGACAGTCTCCTGACGTCACTGGCGACACTCACACACACACACACACACACACACGCGCGCGCGCACATAAAAAGCCAATATAACTAGGTCTGTAATCCTTTGAAAGAGGAGTCTGACAAGGATGCATTTTTCCACTATGCTCTTCAATTTATTTTCTAATTAAAGGCTTTCTGTGGAGTTTCTGGGCAGCCGTAAATGAAGTAAAGTGAGTGTTTTCTTATGTAAATATGCTAAGATTAAATTGAACTAACTAGGAGTTTTGTTGTATATGTTGCTTGCATTTAAATAAAAATACTCACTTAACACTTTGTATCCCGGAGCCGTGTAAACACATGACATGTCCCGTGTTTTCACGTGGTTTACCAGCTGTCTAAAAAAGTGCATTTTATTGACATCTAGTGACTTTTATCAGTAACTACTTGTAAACGCGGGACCGGGACACAACGTGTGGTTATTATAATCACATGTTTACACGGATCCGGGATACAAAGCCCAAAAAAAGGAGTGAGGACATGTATATGTGCGAATATTGCAAAGCGCAACGTGGTTCTCCGTAACGGCCAATGTTGGGAAAACTATCATACATAAATCATTTATTTAATTATTTCAAATAAATCTGAGAAGTTTCAATTGATTTAGCTTAGTATTTTCATAATTATGACACTTTTAAGAAACCCTTCACATAACATGAATTTTCACAAAAATGGGCCGGGCACAGGGTAAATTCTATGTGTATTCGGCCGGTGCTTAAAGTGTTAATCGTATATATTCATATTTGTTTATTAACTTATTTATATTTTCTCTTACAAACTACAATTAATAATAAAAATAATGTTACCTAAAAGTAAGGTGATGACACTTAACAATATACTTTTTTTTAAATGTTTTTACATTTGAGAATAAATAAAGAAGACTAACTTAATAAGTAGAGATAAAAAACAAAATATTCCGATTGTTTTAAAAACTAGGTATTTATGTACATCTATATTATTTATATTACAAAACGCACAATGAAAATAACAAAAACCTAACATTAAGCTATACACTTGTGGATCAGTTGATTCAATATTGGTTAGGACGAATGAGACAATCCATTTCACTTCTACTTAGCTCCACTATCCTTTTTTTATAGCCTTTTTAAACATTTTCTCGTTACTAATTGTTTTAATAGATAGTGGAAGTAGGTAATAGAATTTAATTGAACAATACTCAGAATCCCTTGGTCCGAAAGTGGTATTAGTTTTTATTTGTTTAAGTTGTCTTTGTGTTGCGGATCTAGTGATTATATTATTTGTATGTGATGTATTGTGGGGGTTATTACCCGTATGCAGAGACAAAACTTAAGGTGAGGAAAGTACATTCTGATTTCAAATGCAGAGAATAACCCGAAGGTGAAGACAATAAAATCGGGTTGTGGTCCTGTGGCTAGTGTCTCGGACTCACAGACCAAAGGTCCGTGGTTCGAATCCCACTCTACCCCAACTCGATTCCTATTTTCTAATAGTGAGTTATTTACAACTCGTTGAAAATGGCCCCCCAAAATTAAATATTTGGGTAAATCATAAGAACGCAAATATTTCTTTTATTAAAAAAAAAAAAAAAGTCTTTCATTTGAGAAAGAGTAGTTTTTGAATCTGTAAGTGAGTATTGTTTTAGCGTATAATTGTTTTGGTGTCATAAGTTGTGATTTGTGGAATGTTTCTTCAGATCATCATCATTACATTTTTGGACCAAATGGTGCATAGGGCACTGCATTGTTATATCAATCGTAGGTTATATCAATCGTAGGGGATCTTGATCGTTTTTGTAACATTAAGGTCAGATGATCATTCTTACTCTCCAGGGACTATAAAGTATTCTAGAGTAAAAACACCCTTTTAACACACTCACTATCACGCACATACACATTCACCTACATACATAATATAACATGGTGAAGAAAATTATAAAATAAGGTGTTCAAGTTACTTAAAGGTAGTAAAAAACATTGAAAAAATAAAGAAAACAAAAAAACATGCATATGTCGTTAATTTTCATCATCATCAGCATTTCCTTTCCGCACCTAATGGTGCACAGGGCACTGAATTGGTACGCCAATCGCTGCGTATCTTGATCATTTATGTTACATGAAGGTAAGATGATCAGTCTTACGCTTCAGGTACCATTCTAGGGACTATGAAATATTCTAGAGTGAAAACACCCTTTTAAATAAATATTTCATATCAACCATGTCGGGAATCGAACCCGAGACCTCTTGCATGGTAGGCTAACGCGCTGATTATTACACCTCGAGACCGTATATATCTCATGGAGTTTATTACGAATTTTACTGTCTTACTTAACCCTACAATGCCCGATGTAGACGATCTGCTACATACCGATAATCGGTGTATAAAAGTGATTTCAAACGTGTTTATCAGTTATATTTTATATAGTATAGTTTAGGCTAGTTTATTATATTTTACTTGTAAACATACTAGCCATTATAATTTAATTTTAAAAGTCACCACCTTGATAAAATTTAAAAAAAATAAAAAAAAGTTAGTTTCACGCATTCTGTCAAAGTTGTAATTTAGCAAAAGTTCAAAGGGTGATTTCTTTGTTTTGTCTTTAAGGTTTGAAGTTACATATAATTGTCTCCGCTTTCATTAATATAAAAAAGATGTTCATTTAAATCGTTATTTCTTTAAAAAGTTAGTTTCACGCATTCTGTCAAAGTTGTAATTTAGCAAAAGTTCAAAGGGTGATTTCTTTGTTTTGTCTTTAAGGTTTGAAGTTATGTATAATTGTCTCCGCTTTCATTAATATAAAAAAGATGTTCATTTAAATCGTTATTTCTTGTTTTACATACGTTTTTAACCTTTAATGCCCGATATAGCATATTGTCCACACAAACTAAAACAAGAAATTAAAACTGAAAATATGTAAAAAAAAATTCCCTGTATTTGCATCAAAATGTTTTAGTTAGGATTAGAAAAATTGGGCATTAAAGGGTTTCCTATAACTGATATTTGAATGTCAGCCTCGTGGTGTAATGGTCAGTGCGTTTGCCTACCAAGCAAGAGGTCTCGGGTTTGATTCCCGACATGGTTGATACGAAATATTTATTTAAAAGGGTGTTTTCACACCAGAATATTTCATAGTCCCTGGACTGGCACCTGAAGCGTAAGACTGATCATCTTACCTTTGTGTAACAAAAAATATCTAGATACGCTGGGATTGGAGTACGGATAGGGAATGATAATGATATTCGAATGTGTTAATATTAAATAAAGAATCGGGTTGTGGTCCTGTGGCTAGTGTCTCGGACTCACGGATCAAAGGTCCGTGGTTCGAATCCCACTCTACCTCAACTTGATTCCCATTTTCTAATAGTAAGTTATTTACAACTCGTTAAAAATGACCCTTAAAATTAAATGTTTGGGTAAATCATAAGAACGCAAATATTTTTTTTGATGTAGACATTATTTAATGAATTTAGCCGTTGCGGTCAAGATGATAGGGTCTCCTAGAGACAATTGGTGATGTCCATATGCTCCACATAGAAGTGGCTGTGGAAAAGAAGAAAAAAAATTGAAGATTGCTCAGAATTAGTTTTTTGCTCATTTTTATCGCATTTAATTAATAATTCATAACAACGTAAAAGATTTTTAATTTGTTTTATTTTACATTACAATCTGAAAAATCTTAAATCATCAATATAGTCCGTTCGTTTGAGAGGCAAACGTTTGTGTATAATGAAACTCCAAAGTACAATATTTACGAATCTAGAGTTTATCAACAATATTTTGATTTCGTTTCAATTTCTGAATACAAGGAATTGATTTCACGCCCTAGGGTGATATTTATGAATTAAGATACTTTATTTTGTAACGTAAATATTTATATGTGAATGAATAAATTAAGAAATTAAGATTTACATATTTCAACAGAAATGGGGAACATTTTAGAGAGGGTGATATGGAACTCCAGGCATTTACAGGACTAATTTATTTATGCTTTATTAAGTTAATTCATAACATCTTAAGAACTAATATAAACTTTTAATAACATAACAATTTTTTTATCAGAATTTCTCAATAACATATTTTTTTAAATTAATTTTAAATATCTAAGTTTTTTCTATTTCAACAATGTTTGATTATGTCCAAATGCTTGCAGACTGGCTGGATTTCCTCCCTAGGGAGTTGTTCATATTTAAATTTATTTCAACAGAGAGGGAAAAAGTTTTCGAGGAGAAATTTGGAAGTCTAGGCATTTACAGGGCTTATGACCTGTCAATTACTACCTGGTAAAAGAAGAAGTATAAAAATTGGAAAATTGTTTCCAGGCGTTGCCTAGTAGGTGATTTGGTTCAGCCGGATGAATCTCACCCACGTGATAAAGGTTTCAGCTCTTTTACTTCACAAAAGTCAACAGATGGAAGAGTTGAGGAAATGTGGATGTTCAAACATGGGCAGAATGGTGAATGTTACACAGTGTGTAAAGTGGCCACTTAAACCAGCCAATGACAGGTCATAAGCCCTGTAAATGCCTAGACTTCCAAATTTCTCCTCGAAAACTTTTTCCCTCTCTGTTGAAATAAATTTAAATTTTTCTATTTCCTTTATTTTTTCAGGTAACTCATTGTACAGCTTCAATCCCTTGTACAATGAGTTTTGAGATTCTGTTTTTTTCCTCATTGGTAATCTTTTTTTTTAACCCCTTGTTTCATATGTATGACATTGTTGGTTAAATTTTATTATTGTTTTTATTTTATTCATCCCTTAATTACTTTATGCATAAAAATTACCACATGGTATTTAATTTGTTGCTTGACCTATGAGCTATGACCTCTCGTTTGCTGGTTTAAGAGACTAAATGTAATTGATGTAATTAATGATATAAAGTTTATTTTATATGGTGTACTTGAATCAGTTCACCATATAAAATATTTGGGAATAATTATTGATAAATATTTAAAATGGACAGAACACATAGAATATATAACACAAAAAATTAGAAAACTTTGCCAGATCTTCAAGTCAATATGTAACATTTTATTTCTAATTGAACTCAATCAATTATAGTTTATTTTATGTAACTCAATTATAATTTATGGCATAATAGGATGGAGAGGCACTAATAAATCGATATTAAAACCTCTCGAATCTGCTCAAAAATCAATAGTTAAAATAATTTTTGAAAAGCCCTTCAGGTACCCCAGCGTCAAGTTATTTGAGGAATTTGAGATCTTAGATATAAGGCAATTATATATTTTGAGAATAATAAAGTTGGTGAAAGCAAATTATTCTACCAAATCCCAAAAAAAACACTCCCACACTACCAGAAGTCAAACTAGAGGATGGGTCATGGGGTCTATCACAAACTTACAAAGAAATTTCAGGTTTCTGGGCCCCAAAATATTCAATATGTTACCCAAACATTGCGAAACCATGACCCGGGTTCAATTTAATAAATTTGTAAGAAAATTGGTTGCTGGGTTTAGGTAGAGAAAAATCAGAAAATTTCCTCAAAAACATTATTAAATAATAAATGGTATAAATTAATATTGTATAAAAGTATGGTGAATTAATTAGCAGGTAGTAATGTTAAAAAATTACAACAGGGATGGCGAATACCTTAAATAAGGGAATATGGAAGTCTAGGCACTTACAGGGCTTATGACCTGTCATTGGTTGGTTTAAGTGGCCACTTCACACACTGTGCAACATTCACCATTTTGTAATGAAATCAACTGGTCCAAGAAGAAGTTTAAAAATTGAAAAATTGTTTTCAGGCGTCGCTTAGTGGTGTGAAATAATTCAGTCAAATGAATCTCTTCACAACAATAAAGGTTTAATAAAGGAGACGCCCCTTCTTTATTTACATTTAAGTCAAGATTGAAATGTCACTATCTAAATATTTAAATTGTTCCTTTATCCTTCTTCTTTCCTTCCCATCCCCTCTCCTCTCTTCGTAGTATAGTGTTATTTTTTTTTATATTTATATTTATTTTTGTTAATCTTTGCTTTTAATTTTTGTATAAAATTGTAAGATTCAATAAGTCCATATGTATTTACAATTTTCTCAAACTGAACGGTTTGGGTAGGTAGAAAGAAATTGCCTTAAGGCAATATGCCTGCCCTTATATGTATATTTATTGTACATGTATATAAAGTGTCAAATAAAATAAAATAAATTAAATAAAACATCACTGAAATCAACAAATGGAAGAATTGAAGAAATATGGATGTTCAAACATGGGCAAAATGGTGAATGTTGCACAAGTGGCCACTTAAACCAGCCAATGACAGGTCATAAGCCCTGTAAATGCCTAGACTTCCATATTCCTTTATTTAAGGTTTTCTCCATCCCTGTTGTATTTTGTTAATCTTTATGACTCCCGAGAGGGTGAAATCCAGTCTTTTGTCTACGAACATTTGGACAAACTCAAATATTGTAAGGTAGTAATGTTATTGTTTATTTTGCAAAAAAATGTCTGCCTTAAAACAGGTTCTACGTAGTTAGGCAGACTAGACATGATCCAGAGAAATCTATTACATAAGTGTGTATGGAGAAAATAAAATAATTGTTATTTTTGTTAATAAACCTTGATTATTATTGTCAATCTTTTTTATGTTTTACATAAGCAAATGCTTTACATAATCTTAACCTAAAAAACTGAAATGTACTTAACCCAATTAAAATGATTTTTTTATATGAAAATGAACAAATAAATTATAAATAAATACTGAAAATATCCTGATTCAAAAATTTTTCATGGGCTAACGATGTGTTACATAATAAAATATGTATATATTATTGTACATAGCAATGTAACAACTTCGATAAATAATTAACTTTGGATCCGCTGATCACTGACAGACCCCATATTTATTGCCCTGATAAACTCAGTAAATAACAGACAAGAATGATTTACTACTTTCTAGCATCGAATTCGCCAAAAGGCAATATATTTCCCCCAAAATACAATAATTACACGCAATTTACGGCGTGTTTATA
The DNA here is from genome assembly GCF_059751315.1 of Micrasema longulum. Lineage (NCBI taxonomy): Eukaryota > Metazoa > Arthropoda > Insecta > Trichoptera > Brachycentridae > Micrasema > Micrasema longulum. Next base: position 54,471 of record NW_028278381.1, read on the forward strand.
TGGAGACCGAGTCATTTTGATCGAAATCTCTACAATCTTGTTCCTAAAGATCTTTCTAGAACATTCCTACGAATTTCTTGTATCAGCAATAAGTTTAGTGTGTCCTTGTATCTGTAAAACTACTCATTTTATTGAAAGAAATCACATTAACATACAATTTAATGCAGATACTGTAATTTCCGCTAAACCGCAAACGCCCTTTTTGCAGGGATTTTGCAACACCAGGTGCCAGGCTTACCAACGCGACGCGTCACTAACAACTGAAAAACTAAATTTAGACTTTCTTTGTCCTGCGCTGATTTCGGTTGTTTCGACATGACGTTGTTAACGACTGTTAACATTTAACGTAAATTAAAATTATTTATCTTGGTTGGGTTAAGCGAGTATTGTTGGCATCCATTTTATTGTATTTTTCTTTTGTTATAGATATTCAATTAAATAATAAACTTCACATAAATATGTCACTCTCATTTCCAAACAAAAACACTTTCTGGTTGAAATCGAGTCAAGTAAGAGTACTTTCATATTTTCAGTTTAAAATTCGGGATTATTTTGCTGGTTTGATATTCTTGCACAAATAAATATCTAAATGTATTGATGCCCATGATATCCTTGCTCAAATTAACCTTAATGTACCTCGCCGTAACTTGCGTACCAATCATGTCTTTGCTGTGGGAAATTATAAAATTAACATCGGATTCTTTTCCCCTTTGCCAAGGATCCTCAGAACAGGGAACGAAATCTCATTAACCGGTACTGTCAATGTGTTCCTACAGCAAGGGCATTCAAAAAGCAAGCGGTGTTGTCACTCCTGACTCGCAATGACACACTTGCCATGTCCGCGTAGATAATGCGTATTTATAGCTTTTAAAAATTTTAAGACTTAATTTTATTGAGCTCAGTAGTTCAGACGCATCAAAGAGTGAGTTGAGAATTTTAAATAGGACTAGAAGGTTGGATTTATTTTTAATCATCTTCATCGAATCATGTCTCAAAAAATATATCGTTATGATTGCAGAACAACGACGGACTTGCGAAAAATGCGACGCAGACATTTTTATATATTTGATCTTGAAAAGGTTATATAAAGGTTTGAAAATAAAAAGTACATCTATAACTAACCCAAGTCTCAAATTATATACTTTTTTACTTATCAAGATGTGACGACATATTAGTTCTTAAGATGTTATGAACTTACTTAATAAAGCAAAAATAAATAAATAAATAAAAAAATAAACAAATAAATAAAAAAGTAAATAAATGAATGAATTCAAAATGAATAAATGAATAGGTTAATAAATTAATAAATAAATAAATAATAAAGTTAAAGAATAAATGAATAAATGAATAAATGAGTAAATTAATAAATGAATAAATGAATAAATGAATAAATGAATAAATGAATAAATAAATGAATGAATAAATGAATAAATGAATAAATGAATAAATAAATGAATGAATAAATGAATAAATGAATAAATGAATAAATGAATAAATGAATAAATGAATAAATGAATAAATGAATAAATGAATAAATGAATAAATGAATAAATGAATAAATGAATAAATGAATAAATGAATAAATGAATAAATGAATAAATGAATAAATGAATAAATGAATAAATGAATAAATGAATAAATGAATAAATGAATAAATGAATAAATGAATAAATGAATAAATGAATAAATGAATAAATGAATAAATGAATAAATGAATAAATGAATAAATGAATAAATGAATAAATGAATAAATGAATAAATGAATAAATGAATAAATGAATAAATGAATAAATGAATAAATGAATAAATGAATAAATGAATAAATGAATAAATGAATAAATGAATAAATGAATAAAAGAATAAATGAATAAATGAATAAATGAATAAATGAATAAATGAATAAATGAATAAATGAATAAATGAATAAATGAATAAATGAATAAATGAATAAATGAATAAATGAATAAATGAATAAATGAATAAATGAATAAATGAATAAATGAATAAATGAATAAATGAATAAATGAATAAATGAATAAATGAATAAATGAATAAATGAATCAATGAATAAATGAATAAATGAATAAATGAATAAATGAATAAATGAATAAATGAATAAATGAATAAAAGAATAAATGAATAAATGAATAAATGCATAAATGAATATATGAATATATGAATATATGAATAAATGAATTAATGAATAAATGAATAATTAAATAAATAAAGTGTTCAAATAATGTTTAAACCGTTTTCGTTCATCATCACGCGCGTCGTTGTTTTTTGATCATGACGATATATCGAACTGCAAGCGAATAAAAGTTTTACTTTACTAAAATGGGAGTCATCTACATCGAAATCACCAATATTCTAAGTCAAACCTATCACAGTCTGAAGCGAGATTCTGATATGATTACAAGTATTTTTTTATTATTTTGTTTCCAGTAGAATCCAAGTAGCTGTTTTGTTCCTATTTGATGATGTTGTGGCAACACTATAGACGTCACACGCGACGTCGCGCGCCGGGTCCGAGCGACGGACAGGACGAGAAGCGTTTTGGCTGTGTTCGGTGACACACGTTCTTTAGACAAAAACTTGATGTAATTTTAATTGTTACGACTTCATACTTTAACTGCTTTATTTTACGTTTTACAAATTCGATTCCTTGGATTATTTATAAGAATTGCCATTCTCTATGATATAAGGTTTAGTGAAGTTTATATATTGTATCTTTTGTATTAATAAAATATAATAAAACAGTAAGTTAAATCTTTTACTCTATCTGTTTATTACACATACCACGTTAGTCTGAAGATTTATCCAAAACGAGCGTGAGTTAAAAAACGTTCTCACGAGACGATTTTTATGGAACGATATCAACGCGGATAAATATTTAGCAATTTATGTGGAACCTACTAGGCAGTCGACATAACCACGACGTTTAGTAGGTAACAAATAACCACGATAATGTCAAAAGATTTTGTTTTGATCTTTTAAAAGACTGTGGTAAATAATCCCTTTGCGCGCGGTGATGTAACATCGTGTTACCATTATTAAAAGACGGAATATTCTAAAGTTCAGACTTTTGAGAAAAAAAACATGGAGACATACTGTTTAATATTTTTTTTCTCCATAATTTATGCAAATAAACATATAATTTAGCCCTGCTATAGCAAAATAAATTCAAAATCATAAATACGCCGCTCATATTACGCGCGTGCGTCCCCTATCATTGTCATATATCGATTATTCTATCCTGAATATGTTTTACGCAACACCCCCTACATAACGAAGTCTCTGTCTTCCTTATTATGAGTTCTATCTTCTAAGATACAGATATGTTGCTGAATTAGCGGACATTTATTCTTCGCGTAGCAAGGATACATAATTTTTGTATTAACATCCAGAACAGTAATACAGATTTCACTTTACAAATCCGGTGTGAAAATGTCTATTTCAAGATTTCAAAAAATACGAGTTAATCATTTAAAAAATAAGAAAAATATATCAAGTCTTGTATTAAATGTCGACTAGTGTGACTTCACAGCCACGCAAGAGTTAATGTTTATCTTTTAACGCAGAATTGTGTTTTTTGTAGAGTCCGAAATAAAAACATTACCAGAACAAAAAATTCTCAACTCTAAGAGTTAAGATGTCCTGTGATTAAGGACTAAGGACGAACGCACCGAGTTGAAAAACAGATAATTGCCATCGAAACCTTTAGTTAATTAATTAAATGGAGTTAATTAAACCATGTAAGCTTTTGTCTCAGTGTTAGGCTGGTTTTATAGGGATCTGAACATTTATTTTTTAAATTGAGAGAATTTCGAAAAGGAAAATATGATTTAAGGTATGTCTAACATGTTTTAATACAGAATGACACCTCATACATTTAAAGTTTGAATGAGGTATCATTCAATATTCAATCTGACTGTTTTCTGCAAAATGCATATTTTAGGTTGCGTGGTCAGCGAGACTTCACAAATAAAAAAATCACAAATACCCTTATACGACAATGTTTTATATGTCATTTTTAAAATTTATTTATTTACTTTATTCACTTAACATTTATTGCGACACAAGTCCCAACTCCATGGAACCAAAGTCCTGTATTGAGACAGGACGATGGATATATGTATAAAATTTTAATAGTCAATATCATGTTACATAAAAGTCATTAAAAAATACATGGCATTTAAAATATAAAAAGAATATGCAATAAAAAAAGCTTACAATATATGGTAATAGATCCAAATTTAAAATGGAAAACACATATTAGTACATTGGTTAAGCGAATAAGAAAGTGTATATGTATTTTTAAAAGACTTAGAAATATCCTTAAAATTGAACAATTAAACCCATTTATTCCCATCTTTACTACAATATGGTTGGGAGGTTCTTACACAAGTATTATAAACTCAGTAAAAATAGTAAAATAGTACAAAGATTAATAATTAAAGTTATTAAAAAAAAAACATCAACATTCCCAACCATTTATTAAATTTTTTTTATGTTCTATCAATTGACAAAATATATTTTTAAAAATCCATTTTAAAAATCTATAAAGAGAATAAAAAAAAATCTATACATTAAGTTATGCACGTAGACGCCTATATTATATTATTATGCCAAAATTTAATACTAAAGATTTTGAAAATAAATATGTACCTATATGAGGGAATAAATTTCTATAACAATTTGCCCGACGAAATAAAAATTATCAATGTCTTTACAAAATTCAAACAAAAGGTTAAAATTTTTGTTTATCAACCTGTTGTTTTTAACATTTAAATTATATTTGAGTTTTTTAAAATTAACGAAACATATTTTTTGGTTTTCTTTCTTTTTTTCAATGTTTTTTCTACAGTACTAGAAATTTTTTTGTAAATTAACTTGAAAACCTTATTTTATAATTTTCTCCACCATGTTATATTATGTATGTGGGTGAATGTGCATGTGCGTGTGAGTGTGGGTGCGAGTGCGTGTATATGTGTGTGTAATTATACATGCGTGCGCACGCATGCTCATTTGCATGCATATGTATATGCACTTATTTATATGCTCTTATTTTTAAAAAAATGTTTTATAAACTTTCATTTATTTTTTCAAATATATGTGTATTTTGTACTAAAATTATTAATATTGTAATCCCACAGCAAGCACAAGAGGTTCCTTTTTTTTTTGTTTGGTATTCCGTTTCGTTTTTTGTTATTGTACTTTTGCTTTATCATGTTTTTTTTTGTTGTAACTTTATATTATATTAATAAAAAATAAATAAAAAAAAACATAAAAAATTAAATAGAAATTAAACAAACTAAAATATTTTTAAAAACTATCAAGGAGTTTCTCACTCAAATTCTTTCCCCCAAGGAAGATCTAGTCCTAAAACTCTTTTTCGAAAATAAATTTTGTCCTTGAGAGCTAAATACGCTCTTCCGAAATATAAAACACTCTCAGTTTGTGGAGGAGAGGTGTCAGTCAAAACCCTATATGGATACATGTTATGAAGATTTGATTTTTCACTATTTTAATAATAAAAAAAAACAGGATTTTATACGTTAAAAAATATGTCCGCGTTGTCACTTGGTTTTCCGGCCTATGTAAACTCGACTTAATTCTGTAGTTCTAAGTGTATTTCCGAGGAAAATCAAGGGATTTTCAGGACTTTCAAAGCGTTTGTTAGGGCGAAACAAGGACAAATCAAAGGGAACTACAAAATTGTAGAATTTCCAGCAATTAAGTCTATTTAATTACAATTTATCGCTACACTAACAGGCTATTTCATCGGCGTACTGATAAAACCCTCTAAATTACGTTTTTTTTATTATTGAAAACATTAAATTTGGTTAAACTTAACGACAGACAAAAAAATTGACCTATTAAATTTATTCAAAATTGTAAATTCTAAATGGGATTGCCCAGAATTGTTTTATCTCATTAAATTCAGGATGCCTTAAATAAAACTAGACAGGTGCCACCGTTTTATTGATTATTTATTTATTTATTTATTTACGGACTTATTTAGTCCATTCAACAATAGCAACACATTAAAATGTATTTCAACAGGGAGGGAAAACATTTTTGAGAAGGGAATATGGAAGTCTAGGCATTTACAGGGCTTATGACCTATCGTTGGCTGGTTTAAATGGCCACTATACACACGATGCAACATTCACCATTCTGCCCATGTTTCAACATCAACATTTCCTCAACTCTTCCATCTGTTGACATTTGTGAGGTAGAAGGAAAATGGAAATGATGGAAAAGTTGAAGAAATGTGGATGTTAAAACATGGGCAGAATAGTGAATGTTGCACAGTGTGTAAAGTGGCCACTTAAACCAGCCAATGACAGGTCATAAGCCCTGTAAATGCATAGACTTCCATATTCCCTTCTCAAAAATGTTTTCTCTCTCTGTTTCAACAATTTTAGATCTAAATGCGATCCCTCAGGCGAATGTGTGGTAAAACGATGTGTGATAGGTGCACAAATGTCGAGATCCGTGAAGTGTGTAAGGCTGAGAATTATCAACAGAATCAAGAAAGGGGTGCTGCGAGGGTTTGGACATGTAGAGCGAATTGACAGCGAAAGAACGGCTAAAAGGATCTACGATGCGAATGGTGATGGATGCATAAAACGAGGAAGACCGAGAAAGACATGGTACTACCATCAAGTCTATCAAATACTTGGAGATGGACATGTCAAGAGTAGGAATAATCGGCGTGCGTGCGTGAGAAGATGTATGCATGTAAAGGAAGCGAGGTCTGTATGCAAAGATAGAGTTATATAGCGTTCTATACTCTCTGCCTAACTCTACGGGAAAACGACGTTATGGTTTGTTTGTTTGTTTGTTTGTTTAGATTTAAAAAACTCCCTAGGAAAAAAATCCAGCTTGTCTGCAAACATTTTGACGAACTGAAAACATTGGTGATTATAATCAAACTTATTTTACCAACAGTATTTTGAGTTTGTCAAAATTTTGTTTTTGGATTCAACTCCCTGGGGAACTGTTTATATAAAAATATTACAATAGAGATAAAAAACATTTAAGAGAATGTAATATAGAAGTATAGGCATCTACAGGGCTTATGACCTGTCAATGGCTGCTTTAAGTGACCACTTTACACACTGTGTAACATTCACCATTCTGCCCATATTTGAACATCAATATTCCTTCAATTCTTTCATCTGTTGATGTTTATAAAGCTAAAGGGCTGAAACCTTTATTTATGCGGGTGAGATTCATCTAATTGAATTATTTCACCTACAAACTAGGCAACGCCTGAAAATGTTATTTTTTCAATTTCTAAACTTCTTCGTGGACATTTTCAATTTCTATACTTCTCCGTGGACTCTTTAACTTCATAAACGTCAACAGATGAAAGAATTGAAGGAATATGTATGTTTTGATATGTAAATTTATTAAATATTTTTCTATGTACCCTATACCTATGTTGGTACATTTCCTGATTTTTACTTATTATTGTATCTTTTAGCTTTTCTTATGTTATCTTTAATTTAAACTTAATTTACATACTTATGTTTCACTGCTGCACTTGAATGTAATTTTTAATATGTGTAAAAGCCCGTAGGGCGTGTAAATTAATAAATAAATAAACATAGATATTCAAATATGGGCAGAATAGTGAATGTTACACAGTGAGTCATAAGCCCTATAGATGCCTATACTTCTATATTACCATCTTTTAAATGTTCTTTATCTCTGTTGTAATATGTTCACTTATTTTATTTTATTTTTTATTTTATTTTATTTTTGCACCACAACAGGCCAGGAGGCCCAATTACAGCGGTGAATTACATCACAGAACACCCAGGCTTGAGAAAAATCACATTTAATTTTTGTGTTCTCACCGGGAATCGAACCCGGAACCTGCCGTCTGTGAGTCAAGCGTCTTGACCACTACACCACGGAGGCCGCCAATATGATTATATCATTTGAATAATCGTTTACGAATGATTCAGTCCATTCAAATTATTTCCTTTTCCATGTGAAGTTAATCTGCATAAAACCCCTAACATAAACGCGCAAGTACTGGCCCTTTCAATTACACGCTATTTTGATTGAACGTTCAGAGCGAAAACGAGCAGAGCTTTGACTTCAAATAGATTTTCTGATTGTCACAGTCTATCGAGCTTTTAAGCAAAAATAACGCGAAACGTTTAATGAACGTATTTTTTAAATCTTTATGAGTAAAATGAAATGCGTACTTTATTTATAACGGATGCCCAAAATTTACGCAGTATTTGAATTTTGGGCCATTCGTGCGTTAGTATTGCCAAGGAAGAAAAAAATGGCGTCACAGCTGACAGTTCAGGGTTATTAAAAAATAGATAACTACACAAAAGATCACCGCATTTTCACTGTTGAGATATTTTTTCACATCAGATATTATTACAAAAAAAACATAGGTATAAATAACACAGCACCAATGAAGAGCTTAAGCCCTACGGGAAATTGGATGTAAAAATTAGAGCATTAAATTGTGTAGAAAAGTTTCTTGAAAAAGTACGAAAAAAAAAAAAAAATTTTTTTATAAAAACGAACTACTTTAAACGACGTTACTGCTTCAAATGAATCAACCAATGATAAGAGAGTCGCGGGAGATTTCCGGTTTAGGGTAATTGAATTTGGAATTCAGCCATTAACAAGTTCCTAGGTACCTACCTTAAATTCAATATTTGAATATTAATAATTTTCAGTTTTGGAATTCAATCATAAACAAGTACCTAGGTTCGTACTTATCAATGAAAAGTCTTTTTCCAAGCTAATAGCAGGCAAGCCAACGTTCGGGCAGGACAACATCGGTCGAGTCCGCTAGTATGCTATATACTCATTAATACCAATCTGTTAGGGCTTTCATAAGCCTATAGATTTGCTTTAAAAAATTGCCTTGTAATTGTGGGCCTCGTGGTGTAATGGTCAGCGCGTTAACCTGCCATGCAAGAGGTCTCAGGTTCGATTTCCGACATCGTTGATACGAAATATTTATTTAAAGGGGTGTTTTCACACAAGAATATTTCATAGTCCCTGGACTGGTGCCTGAAACGTAAGACCTCCGTGGTGTAGCGGTCAAGACGCTTGACTCACACACGGAAGGTTCGGGTTCGATTCCCGGTGAGAACAGAAAAAAATAAAAAATGTGATTTTTCTCAAGCCTGGGTTTCTGTGATGTAATTCACCACTGTAATTAGGCCTCCTGGCCTGTTGTGGTGCAAAAAAAAAGACTGATCATCTAATCTTCATGTAACATGAATGATCAAGATACGCTGCGATTGGCGTACCAATTCAGTGCCATGTGCACCATTAAGTGCGGAAAGGAATGATGATGATGATTATGAAAAAAAAAACAAACATAATACTACAAGTGGATTTTGGCACACCCTGTATTATTTATGTTTGATTTTATTTTATTTATTTAAACATATGTATTCATTCGTTGCCATTATCATTGCTCAATCCTCCCAACTAACCCATGTTATGCTAGAAATGGTTCCAAAGAAATTTCTGAGGCATCTTTACATGTTTAAATTTTTACTATTAAGAAGACTCTTTATATGAAGCGGACTTTGCCTTGTAATTGCAATTCTCAAAAGACGGAATTCTGCCTTCCAATTTAATTCTCCTAATTAAAGTCTATTACAACATCGAATCTCGCAATTACACTTCATAAGAATTGCCAACAATAACGATTATCTGGAATTTACACGTTTGATTGCCTAAAACGCAAAGATGAAAGTAATTTGTAATAAAGTGCTTAGTTCAACTAATTAACCACTTTAGGCAGAATCCCTTTGATGAAGTAAGTTTTCCTAACGACTTATTACGCAAATTGAAATGGAATTAAATATCCGTATAACTATTTGAATAGATCTGCGGGTACGGCGTCCATAGATTGAAGACACTCACAGGCGCTAATTATTCTACCCAATGTCTTGAGCGTCAACCGAAGAAAGCAACTTAGCATTTTCTATTTTTTTTTTGCGGTGTCTTGCAGTGACGAATAGTGGTTTTATTTACAGGTAAGCTATAAAAATATCATATATTTGTACGTACATAGGAGGTACATAATATAATGTAAGTAATATATACTATAAATTAATATTTTTCTGTGGTTCTGTGTGATACAACAACTCTCATCCATGAAATCAACTCAAACGATGTAACTTCGTGATATATTATTTTACATAGATATATTTCCATTACCAATATATAAAGCATTAAAAAATAACACTATTAATTCAGTCGATATTAGGTATTCAATTGAAATGTCAACTGGCCGCATTGTTTTAGTAATTACTAGTGCTAAAAACGGCCGCGAAGGGTGCTATATGTCCCGCAAAATGTCGCATGGAAGTAATTATCAAAAATACCATCTAAAAGAAAAATAGGCCTTAAGAAATCATGTTTGAAATACTGTTTTCCAAATCAAGAATCTTCAAATAATTTGTGTAATCTGCAAGTTTAATATAGGAGAAAAAACCCGCACTTGGGTTAAGACATTTAAAATATAGTAAACTTATTTGTATGAAAAAATAAGCTGGAATAATCGGCTAGTTTTTTGGCTCACCGCAGGCGCTGGGCGCGCTTTATTAAAATTAATTTCATTTATTTCATTTCATTTCATTTATTTATTCAGATATTAAGAACATTACAGAAAAAAGACCCAATTCATTCATACAATAATAAATCACAAATTGCAGTAGATAGTTATGTTATTAAAATAATATAACAAAATGTAAAAAGAAAAATTAAAAGTTAGAAAGTGCTTTCCTAAGGGAAGGCCCACTGTCGTGAAATATGTCGACATCCGAGGCGATGCGATTAAGTAGCAAGATTGCTCTACCAACCGGCATAACCATTGGCAGGTTGGTTCTGTTTATATTTATATTAGTTAATTAATATTTATATTAGGATAAAAATACAAACGGTGGAAATGATTTAACATAAATGGTATTTTTTTATTAGTTTTTTTGTAAATAAGGTTAGAATAAAACATTATTATGGTTAGTCAAATATAATGGTAAGCTGTGCATAATCGCTTCTATACACGGTTCGCCTCTGGTATCTTGTCAGGTACCCTTGACGTTAGCAATCGCTACAGCAAATGCATCTCGGTCCTGCGCTACGTATATTCTGCAGCTAGGACAACTGCTTGTTGGATGCACCCGCCATAATTTCAATTTCAATTTTATTTATTTATATATATGTACATTACAAAATGGAATATCTTAATTCATACATATAGAAATAATTTAGTAAAATTAGGGATATAAAAAAAAGAGACGTGAAAAATGTCAATGTCAAAAGTGATATTGTTCAACATAGAGATAGTCCTTTCAACAGGCATCACCATTTGCAGGTTGGTCCTGTATATTGGAATGTGAAACAGTCTATGCTGACGCTGTCTAAGGTAATTATCCGGAACATAAAAGCTAATGGTCCTTATAATTTCAGGGTGGTCAATAATATATCCTGGATTCAAACTAGAGTAATGAAATGTTTTTTTCTATGATATATTTGGTTGCCCTTTAATAATAAGGAATATTTTAATGTTTTTATTCTTTATATTTTTTTTATTTCCTTTTTTAATTACTATAAAAAAATACCATATAATCTTTAACAGAATATTTTATTTCCTCGTTCTTATGTTACACAAAAATATTATAACTGTCCATTATTTATTATAGGAGCAAAAATTCACTAACATTTTCTTGCATACCCACGATAGGCCATGCCTTTGTGGGATTTTTCGTTTACTATTTATATGTATTTCATTGCTTTGTAATCACGCTTTGTTTTTTAATACTCTGTTTCACGTCTTATGTATATTGTAAAAAACAAAAAAATATATTTAAAAAAAATATTTCGTTACAATATTTGAGTTTGTCCAAATGTTCGTAGACAAAAGACTGGATTTCACCGCCTCGAAAGTCATTAAGATTAACAAAAAGTGGCTACTTAAACCAGCCAATGACAAGTCATAAGCCCTGTAAATGCCTAGACTTCCATATTCCCTTATTTAAGGTATTCTATATCCCTGTTGTAATTTGTTAATCTAAATGACTCCCGAGGGGGTGAAATCCAGTCGTTTGTCTACGAACATTTGGAGAAACTCAGATATTGTAATGAAACCAACTGGTCCAAGAAGAAGTTTAAAAATTGGAACATTATTTTCAGGCATTGCCCAGTATGTGAAATAATTCAGCCAGATGAATCTCTTCACACCAGTAAAGGTTTCAACTCTTTAACTTCACTAAAATCATCAAATGGAAGAATTTAAGAAATTTCGATGTTCAAACAAAGGCAAAATTGTGAATGTTACACAGTGTGTAAAGTGGCCACTTAAACCAGCCAATTACAAGTCATAAGCCCTGTAAATGCCTAGACTTCCATATTCCCTTATTTATGGTATTCTCCATCCCTGTTGTAATTTGTTAAATATATTTTTAATTTTTTACGTTCACCATTACAAAATTTTCAACATACTTCTTGTTTTTGTAGAAATAAAGATTTTTTTAATAAAATATGATAATTGTCAATTTATTATTTCGAATATATAATATCGATGGATAAAACGTTATCATTTTGTTGGTATGCGTAGAAAAAGCACGTACTCAAGGTGTGCTTTGGACCATGACAAAGTAGTTTCAAGTCATGGGATGTTATGATAATCCATCATAATTTAATTCACCCTTAATAATATTTTGAATAATTATGAGTTGGGGTTATAAAATGGCGAAATCATCTCACGTACGCACTTAAATAATTTTCCAGTGCCGTGCAGATTTACAGAAAGGTCATTAATCATTGAAATATGTTATTAGATGTAAACATAAGTTGTATCCGTTTTATTTCCAAATGTAGAGAACACGTTTTTTGCTGAAATAGATATATATTTCCTCACTTTAAACTAATTAAAAGAAAAAGATTTAATTCAATTAGATGAATCTCACCCGCATAAATAAAGGTTTCAGCTCTTTTACTTCACAAACATCAAAAGATGATAGAATTGAAGGAATATAGATGTTCAAATATGGGCAGAATGGTGAATGTTACACAGTGTGAAAAGTGGCCACTTAAACCAGCCATTGGCAGGTTATCAGCCCTGTAGGTGCCTTGACTCCTATATTACTTTCTCTTAAATGTTTTTCATCTCTGTTGTAATATGTTAATATAAACAGCTCCCCAGGGAGTCCATGTCTACAAAAATTTTGACAAACTCAAAATATTGTTGATAAATAATATGAGTTGATTCCATAGATAAGAAATATTGTGTATCGCTCAGAACCACGGAAAAAACCATTGAGGTATATAAATAGCAATTTATGTATAATGTAGGTACAAATTTTTGAATATTTTTTTGTAGCTTACCTGTAAACAAAATCACCGTTCGCCATCGGTTTGAAGTCATGATTTCAATTAAAATTTTACAGTTTTAGAAATTCGACTTGATTTTATTATGCTGTATGGAGATTCAAGGAATCTTTACATTTCAACGAACTAAATTTGGAATTTAAAGTATACTTTACGATTTTAATCGTCGACTGAGAACATTCGAGGGTACATTTTTCTTCTTTCTTCTTTTCCACATCCGCTCCTAAGTGGAGCATTTGGACATCACCATTTGCCTTCAGGAGACCCTATCGCCAGCCAGCATTTTCGCCTCTCCCACGTCAATCCAGCGCTCCTTAGTTCCACCGAATAAAGTCGAAAGATCGTCATCGACGGTCTTCCAGGACGCCATGAGCCGGCGGGTTCAAAGAAGAGGCAACTTGGCCTTAGGTCCTTCTGAGGCATGCGCAGCACGTGTCCAAGCCAGGTCCACCGCCGCACCCTCAGGACGCTCGTTATAGGAGACTGCTGCGTCTCGGACTTCAATGTTACTACCACTACTACCACTACCATCACGCCATTTCCCAGTAGGGGTAGGCAGAGAGAATGGACCGCCACACACGTCTATCCTGGCATACATTCCTAGCTTCTTCCACATTCATACATCTTGTCATACATGCCATTCGCTTCTGTCTGCTTTTGACATGACCAGACTTAAGATTTTGGTTTATCTGATCATGCCACGTCTTCCTTGGTCGTCCTCGTCTCACGTTGCCGTTTATTTTCACCATATATACTTGTTTTACCATTCTTTCGTCGTCCAATTGTTCTACGTGACCGAACCATCTCAGAGACCCTTTCTTAATCGTATCAATTATACTTGATTCAAATTTACACTTTCGTCTGATTTCATCATTCGTAACCCTGTCATACATTGATTTCCCACACATTTGTCTAAGAGATAGCATTTCAACCGCGTTTACTCGGCTTTCATCCTTCTTCTGCCAGTTCCATGTTTTACTTCCATACATAAGTGTTGGGACTAAAACTCTGTTAGAAATCCTAAGACTTTATTTATTTATTTATTTTATTAGGTAAACAAACAGTATGTACACATATATTGCCGATTTCATTGTATATTAGTGTAAGAAACTCATGCACACACCAAAAAAAATGTTAACACTCAATACAATAATTTAAATTATGTTCAATATAATAAATGTAAAAGAAACGAAATGAAAAAATAAGTATATAATAATAAAGTTTAATGTCTGCTTCTCTCAAAATTTCTATAATTTTTGACCTAAATTTACATACATTGTCACAAAAAATATCAGCCTCGGTAAATATATTGTTATATTGGTCGCATATTCTAGGTATTGTAGATTGTTTAAAATAGTTTGTTGACGCGTTTTCAGTGTAAAACAGAAGATTCTGTCTTGTCGGTCTAGATGGCACACGGAATGGAAGTCTTTCAAGTAAGTTTGGAGAATCAATTTTATTATTTATTAATTTGAATTTAAAAAAAGACTTCAAAGTTAGTTCTAAAATATAAGGGTAAATTCTCCAGACAAAAAATGTGCATAGTTTGAGAGATTACGAGATTGATGATTTTTGTACATTGTATGATACAGTTGAGGCACGCCACTGCTCTTTTATGGTATTACCTCCTCGAGAAATAAGGTTGTGTAGAAAATCTCGAGTCATCTTTGAGTTTTCAATCTTCTCAACAAAACTAGGTACACGGGTTTCTCCGAAGACCAATTAATCAATACTCCAAATCCCACTTCATCTTCTGAGTACTCGGCAATTGTAATTTTTCTGAATACTTGTGGAATTGAATGCAGTTATGCAGAAAGCAGCCAGTCCCCAATTTTGAAAAAATACATGGATCGGGTTGTGGTCCCGTGGCTAGTTTCTCGGACTGTGAATGAATATATTATAAGGGAAAAAGATCCCGGGCTTATTAGATTTCCTTATACTAGGTTTATATTAAGAAATAACTATACCCGGCTTAACTATGTATAACCAATATAAAAAAAGCTGACTTATAAAAAATAAAAATAAATTATTTATTTATAAATCATACAACTTAAAGTATTTTACAAGTATAATACGTTGAATTACATTCCCAGGAGTTACAAAAACTCAGTTCGGGACATAAATAATATTAGCATTTAGAAAATAACACATATTGAGAACAACAAAGAAACAAAGCAAGTTTAGCACCTTTATAACTAAATATACAACAACAATATATGCGCCTAAAACCTTTTCTTACACAAACAGAATAAATACATATAAAAAATGCCTTTAAGAAAAAAAAAAGTAGTGAATCTACTAAGGGAGATAAGGTCATTAACATCACATGCCATGCAGATGATGCTGCCATAGTGATGATAAGAACATTTCCATCTCAGTTAGAAAACATCTGGATGCCTAAGAAATGTCGTATAGTACAATGAACACATGATTATTGGAAACATAATTCGAATATACAAAACGTGTGTCAGACTTAATCATGGTGTAATAGCAATACAAGTGCCAGCCAGGATTTGTAGACGGTACCACCTGGTTCATGTACCAATAAGTAAAACATCGTATGTTAAAAATGCTTTTTTTCGTAGGACTTTTTCAATGTACAATACAAAATTTAAAAATATAGATTACACAAACATCACTTTATCAGATTTAAAATTTACACTAAAAATGTATTATGTAACTTAGTAGACATTATAATAATAAATATGTACATCTCCCCTCCCCTCCTTATCCTCTCTTCAAGCATTCTTGTCCTTATCCCGCCTAATTTACAGTAACCTAATGTTCTTAAAATAAATATTTAAAAAAATCTTTGATTATTGAGTACATGAAAATCACATTTTTATATGTATAAATTGTATGTATTTATTTGATATGTAATATATATTTTCTTTACTAACTTTGTATACTATGTGGAAATATGTTATTAGTTCTGAGTTTAAACACTATATCTGTTTGTTTACTAAAAATATGTATGTAGAACTGTTGATTTCCCAAATAAAAATAAAATAAAATAAATAAATAAATACAACAGAGGCGAGGATAGATAGAGAGAAAATAAAAAATACGAAAACTAAAGTAGAAAAACTAAATAAAAAAACTAAATAGAAAAACCAAATAACTGCTCAGAACGTCAGAGATGAAAGTACTAAAGGCACTCGCAGGGAAACCCAAAAGAGGCAGAATCTAGAGTCAAGAAGTGAGACGGATTTGCGATACCTATTGCATAGTCAATAGATTGTGGAGAGTTTACGTCAGTAATTCAATTGATCGACAGCTCTAAAATCCCCTTTATTTATTTATTTTATTTGGGATTTTTACAGCTATTACATAAACAAAATGAGTTGAAAAATCTTAACAATGCTAAAGCCAATTATAAAAATCCACTGTAAATATAATGACACATAATATATAAGAAAAGAAGTTTAGTAATTGTATTTGTGTGACGTTTGTATTCATGTGTATGTGAATGTGTGTATGCGTGAATGAATAAGGGAGAGGATACATGTGCGTGTGGGAATGAATGAGGGAGAGGGTGCGTGTGTGTGGGTGCGTAAGTATAAAAAATAATTGTTTAAAACTTGTAAATTGTATTAAAAATGGTACAATAAAGAGCTGAGTAAAAAGTTAGAAACCTTTTTGTTAAAATTCAAATGACGAAATGATATAAATAGTATTTTTTTTTTTTGGTATATTAAATTTCAAAACCGTATTCTGAAGAAAAAAGCATTTTATTTTAAAATTTAATTGATACACATCGAATGAATAATGTGCGACGGTTAGTGAAGCATGTGTCTAACCTGCATGTCGATTTTATATTTTTTCAAATCTACTATGGTGAAGGTGTGTAGTGGTATTTGCATGTTGGTGTAGTGTTATTGTCCTGACGAAGAGACGGGTTACGTTTCGAAACCGGTAGACAGATAAGTCGGTGAGTGGTTTTATACAAATTTTATTAACATAATATTAAAAAAAATTATATTTAAAAAGTATTGAATTTAGGTAGGTACTTGTTTATGGTTGAATTCCAAAACACAAAATAAATATTTTTTTAAATATGGCATTCTTTTTGCAGACGTCAAACTCCGGTCGTCTCACCAACAAAATGGTGTACTTATGTAGGAATACGATTTAAAAATGTATTGAATTTAATATTATTTTAGTGTTACCAAAAATCCAATAAAAATAAATAAATGGGTAGAAATTATAAGGAATTTAAGGAAAAAATCTGATTAAGATCCGATAAAAACAAATGCTGTTTGTAAGCAATCAAAAACATTTTTTTTTATACACAAAAAAAAATATCTTTAATTTTTTTTGCAAATACATTCTCCTCCACGAATAAAACATTTATGCTCTTAACTTCTTTTTTACATGTTCGATTGAAGATTTTAATATCTACGAACACGCACAGCGCAAAGATCTATATTTTTCTGAAAACCGCACGTAAATCGGTTAAGCCGTATAGGAGGAGTACGGTGACATCAGACGTACAGTGGAATTATATATGTAAAGATTATTAGAATAAAGTGGATTTTTTAATTGGCTCTAGTATTATTGATATATTTCTACTTATTTTTTATGTAAGAGCTGTAAAAATCCCGAATAGATAAAATAAATATATAAATAAATAATAAATGAAAAACCGTTTTTTTCTTTTTGGGATAACGGTGAAGTTTCTGGAAAAAAAAGGTATACCTTTATGTGTTTCGACAATGCTTACGCCTTTATACTGTATGTTACTCTAAATAAGGGCGTTTGTTTTGAACATCTTCGCGTCTTGTTCTGTCAGCAGTTTAGTACAAGCAAGTTTTGTCTGGTCTTAGGAATAATTGAATATATAAAGGGCTCATTTTATGTAAAGGGAGGATTACGTGAATACGAATCCTATTTTAGATATACAGAGCGTATACAATCAATACTTGTAAAGAAAGTGATGCGTAATTCGTTACTCGTACGAAGATTTATTATTTTCACTCGTAAAATCGATTTTTAGAGTGTGAACTGCTACCATTCCGCCATTTAGAGGTAGGCACAGAGGATGGACCGCCTCACACGTCTGTCGTGGTATACATTCTTCCACATTCATACATCTTGTCATACGTGCCCTTCGTTTCTGCCTGCATTTGGTAAGACCGAATTTTGGTATATCTGATCTTATATTTATTTAAAACTTCATTCCAAAGACTCAGTACTTTGGCGGACCTATTGCTGAAAACAATATCTTCTAGCCAACCAAAAAACAGCCTGGTCAAAAGAAGAGATTTGTCAAAATTTAGTACTAAAAACCATAAATGTATTTCAAAAGATACAAACACATGTTAAAGTAAAAAAATAAAAACCTTATTAATTAAATCGGCCTCGTAGTGTAATGGTCAGCGCGTTTGCCTACGAAGTAAGAGGTCTCGGGTTCGATTCTTGACATGGTTGATATGAAATATTTATTTAAAAGAGTGTTTTCACATTTGAATATTTCATAGTCTCTAAATGGGTACCTGAAGCATAAGACTGATCATCTTATCTTCATATAACAAAAAATGATCAAGATACGCTGCGGTTCGTGCACCAATGCAGTGCCCTATGCACCATTATGTGCAGAAAGGGAATAATTATGATAAATTAATTAAAAATAACAGCTGTTTTTTTTAATTCGGAGATAAGGCTTGCACATATTTACATTAATAGAAAAATAAAAAGTACATTTTGCTATACGTATTAAAAAAATATGTTTGAGAAAAAAAATAGCATTAAAAACTCTTAAAATCATACTACGTTTTTCTTGGTCAGCCGCGTTCCACGTTACCGTTCATTTTCGCCAAACATATCGTGGTTATACAAGTAAAAATGACCATTTGTAAAAATGACGAAATTGAGATTATTGACTTTTTGACATCATATTAGCATAATGCTTGATTGTTAAAAATGCCAAATCGAACCGACACTACAAAAAAAAATTAGTTTTCAAAATATGTGACCATTTGATAGAAGCTCACAGATATTTGACAAGTAAAACTGACCAAGTAACAGTTAGTCAATTTTACTTGTAGGTAGATGTCACCAGTGAAGAATTAGTTAGAGTTAGTAGTTTGTAAGTTAGTATACGTTTTGTATTTGACAGATTTCCTCTTTCCTCTTTCCTCTTTCCTCTTTCCTCTTTCCTCTTTCCTCTTTCCTCTTTCCTCTTTCCTCTTTCCTCTTTCCTCTTTCCTCTTTCCTCTTTCCTCTTTCCTCTTTCCTCTTTCCTCTTTCCTCTTTCCTCTTTCCTCTTTCCTCTTTCCTCTCTCCTCTCTCCTCTTTCCTCTTTCCTCTTTCCTCTTTCCTCTTTCCTCTTTCCTCTTTCCTCTTTCCTCTTTCCTCTTTCCTCTTTCCTCTTTCCTCTTTCCTCTTTCCTCTTTCCTCTTTCCTCTTTCCTCTTTCCTCTTTCCTCTTTCCTCTTTCCTCTTTCCTCTTTCCTCTTTCCTCTTTCCTATTTCCTTTTTCCTCTTGGAAAGCAAGGAAGGCAAGGAAGGCAAGAGCACCGTTCTCCTTTGTCGTTACCTCCGTCTCTTTCTTCTTGCTTTTAAATAAAAAGTTGATCATTAAAATGTATTCTTTAGATTATTACGTCACACTTGTTAATTATTTGTTTTATTTTATTTATTTTTTATTTCTGTGTTTATTAAACCTTTATAAATTTAAAAAAATCCCAACACAAAATTTATAGTTATAATAAAATAAAATAAAATACGACATCCCTCAATGAACGAAACAAAACTGATTATCTGCAAAATTTCATGACAAATTTTACAGGCAAAATTTAATAAGTTTTTAAATTTTTTCATTATTTAAAAGTGATAATGTTTATAAGTACGTTTAAACTTTTCATTTAAGTTGAAAGTACCGTACATATAATGTATAATTACCAACCACCTACTTGAAAAATCTGATCTTTGAGAAGCAATTGAACTCTAGAAAAACACTAAAATGGCTCCTCTGAACATTATTGATTTTGTCACTTTCTCTTGTATGCCCACGATATCTGTTTTACAATTTTTCTTCATCCATTCGTTCTATATCTAAATAGGTCATTACGAAATGAAGATTTACATTTATCGAATAATCAAACGCACATCAAAAACTCATTTCTCGTCCAAAGCGACGTTAAAATAATCTCTATAATTGAAAATACATAGTTTAACTTTTTAAAATAACTTTAATTCGTCAATTTCTGCCAGTATGTACGCATATTGAAAAATAATTATAAATTATAATACCATCTATATTGAATTATTAAACACGTTAACGCCTTGACGTTATATGTAAAATAAAATAAGACTTGAATACGTTCTCGCTGTTTTTTCGTTCGACTTCTCTCGGTTTTAATCATTTTATTTTATTTATTTATTTGACAATTATAGTCTGCATTACTTTACGGGCTAATTAACCCATCACGTGATGCAGGCTGTAAATACGAGTATAAGTTAGAAATTAATGAACAGAAAGCCGATAGCTGGTAAATTGCCGATATGTACAGAAAAATAGATCCATATTATCCGCAGAAGCCGTATTCAGCAATTGCCTTATTAATGGGTGAATGCTGACTTGCATTTGTACGGCTTCTGTGTGTAAAACAGTGCATGAGATTTCGCTCTAGTATAATTATTGGAAACATACAAACTGATCTCTTTCAGTATATTTGGATTATATATACTTCCATAAATCAGCTCATAGAAATGTTTCCCAAGAAAAATTAAATGACGAGATTTGAATACATTAAACTCCTTAATGAAGATACCAGTCTCAAAGATGTCGCAAAAGCGATGAAACCGGTCACTGTGTATTCCAAATTTGTGGATCAAAGTATCACTAGACTTTTATTTATATAATAAATTACAATGAACTTCCATAAAGAATTTTCACTTACAAACTTAAATTTAAAAGTTTCTTTACATTAATTATATTTTGAATTGTTTTGAATATATTCGTTAGTATTTAAGTTTATATGTAATATTTTAAATCTGCTGTTTCCACTTTAAATTTATACCAATAATTTCTCCTAAGTATTTAACATTATCTGTTCTGTCCAATTTGATAAAATATTGTGGTTCCGTG
This sequence comes from Micrasema longulum, assembly GCF_059751315.1. Taxonomy (NCBI): domain Eukaryota; kingdom Metazoa; phylum Arthropoda; class Insecta; order Trichoptera; family Brachycentridae; genus Micrasema; species Micrasema longulum. The sequence continues at coordinate 75,957 of NW_028278381.1, forward strand.
GTATATTGCGGACTCACGGGCCAAAAATCCGAGGTTCAAATCCCACTCTATCACAACGCGATTTCCATTCTTCCAGCACAAGCTATTTACGACTTTTAGGAAATGGTGTGAAAATTTAAATATTTGAGTCAATAAAAAGAACTGAAGTATTTCTCTTTATATAAAAAAAAAATATTTATATAGTCCTATTTAAAATTCTCAACTCACTCTTTTATGCGACTGAACTACTGAGCTCAATAAAATTAAATATCCCAACTAGAAACCTCAGACAAAACTTACTCTTTCATACCGATAACCATAGAACTAACTATGGTTTTCATTCCCCTTTGCCCAGAATTTTTATGTCTGCCAACAATCATACCAGTCTTGATTACTTTGATAACAGCTTACCCACCACATACCGCACACCGCATTTGAGGACATAAGTCTCCTCGGCGGTGCCCACATACACGGAAAATTTGCTCGTTGTCAAACGAGAAAAGCTGCCCGAAGGCGCTCTCTGAAATCTGGTAGCATCTTTGTGCTGAAAGAAAGTAATCCAGAAGTACATAATATATACTTCATTGGATTGAGAAGAGATTGAAGTGAATTCTTCTTTTTGAAGTGAATTTACTTTGATAACAAGTTGTCTTCTTTCAAACGATCACTGAATCAAATTCAATTATAAACACCTCTCTCCCGCTTCCACTCCCACAAAGTCTACTATAAACCATTGAGTCTTTCGAATTTTGTTATAATAATTTTCTATGTATAAATGAGTCCATAAAAATGACCATTGGGCGTATATATAAATAAATAAATATATTATGTACTGTAGTAAAATTATCTTTATTACAACGTCAGTATTAGAGATTACCCACGTTTAATTTTCACCTCAATTGACTTTGTGTAGTATGGTTATATAATCAAATCTTGCTCCGGGCGTTAGTAAGCGGTGCTTATCACAGAGCCATCGCCAACAGTGGCAGGCGGGTGACGTTTAATCCATATTAATTCATCCAACACCCACCGACGTCGAATGTTAAGGCTTTGGAAACAGCCCTAGTTTAATTCCTGAATATTTATTACCCGCTCTGTACTTCAGAAGAGGTACTTTGTATCGGTTTCGCTCTGGTAGAGGCATGTATGTTTGCGCTATGGACGTGAATGTGGGGTGAATGCTGGGCGTAATGGGGCCTCAGTTAACAGGACTTCAGTTTTACCAAAAAGGTGAAATAACGTTGCGTTTTCATTGAACGTTTTTTTATAAATTTGACCAAGATGAACCCCATCGTAATCCATCAAGCTTATTGTTTTCAGAATTTCCCGTCTTAAATATTAATTCACTCAACAATGTTTGATTATGTCCAAATGCTTGCAGACTGGCTGGATTTCCTCCCTAGGGAGTTGTTCATATTTAAATTTATTTCTACAAAGAGGGAAAACATTTTTGAGAAGGGAATATGGAAGTCATACAGGGCTTATGATCTGTCATTGGCTGGTTTAAGTGACCACTTTACACACTGTGTAACATTCACCATTCTGCCCATGTTTCAACATCCACATTTCCTCAACTCTTTCATCTGTTGACTTTTGTGAAGTAAAAGAGCTGAAACCTTTATTATGTTGGTGAGATTCATCCGGCTGAACCAAATCACCTACTAGGCAACGCCTGAAAACAATTTTCCAATTTAAGTCAACAGGTGGAAGAGTTGAGGAAATGTGGATGTTCAAACATGGGCAGAATGGTAAATGTTACAACAGGGTTGGAGAATACCTTAAATAAGGGAAGATGGAAGTCAAGGCATCTACAGGGCTTATGACCTGTCATTGGCTGGTTTAAGTAGCCACTTTACACACTGTGTAACATTCACCATTCTGCCCATAATTGAACATCCACATTTCCTCAACTCTTCCACCATATTCCTTTCTCAAAAATGTTTTCCCTCTCAGGCGTTACCTAGTATGTTCAATAATTCAGTTAGATGAATCTCTTCGCAGCAATAAAGGTTTCAGCTCTTTATCTTCACTAAAATCAACAAATGGAACATTTGAAGAAATATGGATGTTCAAACATAGGCAAAATGGTGAATGTTACACAGTGTGTAAAGTGGCCACTTAAACCAGCCAATGACAGGTTATAAGCCCCGTAAATGCCTAGACTTCGATATTCCCTTATTTAAGGTCGAGATCCGTGAAGTGTGTAAGGCTGAGACATGCATTATTGACAGAATCAAGAAAGGGGTGCTGCGTTGGTTTGGACATGTAGAGCGAATGGACAGCGAAAGAACGGCTAAAAGGATCTACGATGCAAATGTTGATGGATGCAGAAAACGAGGAAGACCGAGAAAGACATGGCACGATCAAGTCCATCAAATACTTGAACATGGACATGTCAAAAGTAGGAATAATCGGCGTGCGTGCATGAGAAGATGTATGAATGTAGAGGAAGCGAGGTCTGTATCCTCTGTGCCTACCCCTACGGAGAAACGGCGTGATGGTTTGTTGTTTTTGGAAAATACTGTGAAGTTGGTTTGATTGGTGTCCTGACGAAAAGGCGGGTATGTCTCGAAACCGGTTGACATAGAAAAGTCGGTAAGTGGTTATATACAAATATAAAATAACATTTATTCATAAATAAATAAATAAAAACAGCAGTTTTGGAATATTTTCCATATTTAAACCGGTGAAATTCAAATATATGATTGCGCAGCAGGATTATCGTAAACGTAAATATTTTGACATTTAATATTACGTGTTCACATTGTTGCATTGTGATTGCGAATACGATAAACAACCATGGTGAGAAATTGTTATCACGTCGCTTATTAGCACGTCGATAGTTATTTGTGATTTAGTTAAAGGTATAATAACTTTCCTCTCGACGTAACTGATCTAAGCGTGAGACGTCTGTCAGCTAATTCATTTAGAATGCAAAGTTCCCTTAGCGAAATACATAGAATGAGTATAGGATCACGGACTTATTGCATCCGCTTGGTAACATTTTCAATACTTAAAAACCAGTTTGTTCTCTTATAGTTCTGCCTAAATAATCAAAGCACCAGTAAATGACCACCCCCCAGTAAATGACCATTGGTGAATAAAACACAATATAATAAGAATCGCTACATGTGTCCAGTCAAAAAATTTATTTAACACTAGAAACTATGACAAAAGCAGTGGGCGGACACATCTTTTGGTAAGAAACAAATCTATCAGTTTTGAACTGTAAGTTGTCACAAGGTAATAGTGCGTCTTCCCGTTATTGTTCTGAGATTGATAGTGTTTTTATAAGGGAAGGTGTGGTGAGTGTTTTATTTGATGCTATTTCTTATGCAATTATTTTGATATATTCATATTCTAATGTGTTAGGGTGTTTTATAATGTTATGATGTAACTAAATCTGAGTATTATTTTTACTGGGGTAGTAATGGTCATTCACAAGTGATTATTTTTTTTTAGAGTAATCTTAATTATAATTATAAGTTCGAGATTAGCAAAAATTTACAAATCTGCTTTCCTTCCATACTTTTTACTTTTATTTGCTTTTTATATATATTGATATTTTTTATTTTTTTTCATTATGTATTTTTGTTTAATTTAATTTAGTACGTTTAGTATTTGGAATATGATTTATTGCTCCTATTTCTTATATTTCTTACTATAGTATTGAGTGAGTTTCTAGAATACATATCTCAATTATCATTTCAATTATGCTTTTATATATATATTCTTTTTCTGTTGATTTAAATGCTACTCTTATTTTGTTTTTTTTAAACTACTATATTTTACTATTATTTTGTTGATTTTAATGATACCACTATTTTGTATATTTGATTATGTGTGATTCTTAATTTGTTTAATTTATATTTTAAAAATTATTTCTGATTATCTTTTTAGCATTGTATTCTTTGTAATTTGATTATTTCTAACATTTACCTTTTTTTTCTAGATTGTTATTCTATGTCATAATAATTTGATCTATTTAATTTTACTATGTATTTTTATTGTTATTTATTGTGGCTTGACACTGGCATAGCCTAAAAAGCCTCAATAAGTTAAAAAAGTAAAGTATAATTTTTGTGTTTTTTATTGTTTTCTTTTATTTTGTACGCTTAAATAATGAAATTTATAATAATAATAATAATAATTATGGATAACTTATATAGAGCCATTTTCGTAATATAATACCTCAAGGGCGCCTATACCTTTAATGTGGATTCACAACAAACTGAACCTTAAACGGTCATTCATTGGTGCTTTGACCCTATTTATCTACAAAGATAAGTGCATACTGAAATCATTGTTGAAGACAAAACAGTCCCAGTAAAGTTTCCCCTACCACACACAAGTAAGGGATGAGAATCACGCACCCTTATCGCATAAGCTGCGTATAACCAAGATTTAGAGCTGATAGGTGGTTTTAATCACCCTGTCCTATTCATTAGCAACCCTTTCATTACGTGTATCAGGTTTAAATTATGCGAAATATAAAGGTGTGAATAAAGATAATTAATACGATGGCAAGAAATTTAATTAATTATTCCATAATCTACACCCAATGGAACACGGGGCTGTGACGTATAATATATAGTATTTAAATAGACTCATCGCAAGCGCGAAATGGCATTTCAATTCGTGGGTGATGGCGTTTCTTACTTGGATCTTCATCGTGACAGAACGTGACGCTACGCAGAAAAATGTCATCAAGTGTGATGTAAAAACAGTTTAGTTGTGTTGAATTTAAGTTATTTATTGACAAAAGGGATATATGACTTTTTTTTACATTTTAAAAGTAATAAAGATCTATGAAATACTGACTAGTAAAATTTTTTTTTGCTAATTATTAGTGGCATAAAAAATACTTTTAAATTTGTTATTCTGAACTCCCGCAAAAACGGTTATTCCATTGGCCACGCCCCTAATACGTCATGATTCATCTTTATTCGTTCCTGTTCATTGAAATTTGTTTAGAACATTATCACAAATCTTGACGTCACAACAACCAAGGCCAAACACGTCGCATTTTTCTAGCAACGTATTTTTATAAAATTTCTTTTTTCCATTTGTACATGAAAATATTTCTCCACAATATGCATATTGATTTCGAAAATACAATTATTTATTCTAAATCTATTTCATATATCTTTATCGGTATTCATATTATGTGATGTTTCCCTATTCTAAATGGAATTCCATTGTAATGTCATAATAACTTATATTTAAATCTTCTTCTTCCAAGTCGGTCCCTCAATGCCGAGGATCGTGACCACCATGAACACTTCTGATTAGTCTGTTCCACTCCAGTCTGTCCTCAGCCCGACAAACTGACTCATCAAATTTTAGCCCTGTAGCCACCTTTATTTGGTCAGTCCATCTATATGGGATTCTACCCCGGCTTCTCCTACCTTCAACGCGGTCAGACATTATTGCCTTTTTTAGATTGTCTGGCTCACGTCTAGCAATATGTCAAAAGAAAGACAGTATCCTTCTCAAACACATCACTGATGGACGAATTGTAATGCATTCGTCCTTCTGGCTGTCCAAGGCACTCGCAGCAGCCTTCTCCATCACCACATCTCGAATGCATCGATCCTCTTCCTCTCGTAGACACGCATTGTCCACGTTTCAGCCCCATATAGGAAAACGGAGAATACCAGGGCTTCCATCAACCGCTTTTTATATAAGTAACTAATTTAAAATAATTGGTACGCTTCGACTTAAGTATTTGACCAATTAGCGCTTTCACTATCTAATGGGCATCTTCAGACTGGTAAATATTATACAGCGTAAGGATAATTCATACATTAATGACTACAACACATCGTTTTTAATTGTTCTATTTTACTTAGCTTTAAAATTGTACGAAACATATTCGTAAAAGCGCTGCTGACGACTCGTATCTTTTGAAAACTCCATTTTAAGATGAGCCGTTTGAATTTAATTAAGCTTTAACATTATTAATTAAGGAATAATTCCATTATACCTTTAACTACTTAACGCTTAAGATTTAGTTAGGGATTATTTTCCACCGTATATTAAGGGTAGATAATTAAATACTTAAATGAATTTATTCTTTGAGCAAAGATTACAAGCTTTTAGTGAGATAAATAATGTTATATTAATAATATATTTGTCATATGTGCGCAGTCTGCTTGAATTCGGTTCAATTAAATGGTATTCTATTTATATATAAATATATTTATTTATTTATTCATTTACACGCCCTACGGGCTTTTACATATATTAGAAATTACATTCAAGTGCAGCAGTAAAACATAAGTATGTAAATTTAGTTAAAATTAAAGATAACATAAGAAAAACTAAAAGATACAATAATAAGTAAAAATAAAGAAATGTACCAACATAGGTATAGGGTACATAGAAATATATTTAAAAAATTTACATATGAAAACATACACACATACATACGCATGCATATGCATACATACACACACACATATACATACATGCATGTACATATACATACATACACATACATGCACATACATATACATATATATAAGTTTATACATTATTATAGAGATACATGAGAAAAAAAAAGTAAATAAAGAACAATATTAAGAAATTTTATACAAATTAATTTATAACCTTTTGAATACTTAACCTATATTTACATAAAGACAGACGAAATATTTTAACTTTACCATACTCGTTACCTAGCCGGTGTAGTCTAGGTATTGGTGAATTGTAATAATAATTATGACTGCCAGGAGATTCAAAATATAACGTTAGCTGCCGAGTGTATATTCCAACAGAGATGAAGAACATTAAATTTAAGAGAAGGGGGTATTGAAGTAGGAATTTACAGGGCTTACGAGCTGTCATTGGATTTTTTTTAATTTTTTTTATTTAATAGCATAATTATACATTTTTACAATTTAAAAAAAAAATCACTTGTTATATTTTTACTAAAACTAAAATCCTACCAAGCCACTTTTTGTAGCTTGTTGGTGAAGATTATATTTATACTGACTTAATAATATTATTTACATTTATAAAAACAATGAATAACAGATAAAAAATAACAGCCGGAAAGATCAGAATAAACATGTTTATACAAATAATAATATATAAATTTATGTTTTAAATACAAGAAAATATTTGAAAAATTAAAATATTTACACCTAAGCTACTATTCATATATAAACTCTTGGTCGAGTAGCCACTCTCTTATTTTGCTCTTGTTACAACTAACTAACTAACTACTAACTAACCATCACGCCATTTCCCCGGAGGGGTAGGCAGAGAGGATAGAACGCCACACCACTCTGTCCTGGCACACTTCCTTTGCTTCCTTCACATTCATACATCTTCTCATGCACGCACGTCGATTATTCCGACTTTTCACATGACCACTTTCAAGAATTTGTTGTACTTGATCATGCCATGTCTTTCTCGGCCTTTCTCGACTTCTACAACCAGACACATTCGCATCATAAATCTTTTTAGCCGTTCTTTCATCATTCATTCGCTCCACATGACCGAACCATCGCAAAAGACCTTTCTTAATTTTGTCGATAATGCTTAACTCAGCCTTGCATTCTGCTCTAATTTCGACATTAGGGCACCTATCATACATTGTTTTTCCGCACATTCGCCTGAGGGATCGCATTTCAACAGCATTCAGCCTACTTTCGTCCCTTTTTTTCCAACTCCATGCTTCGCTTCCATACATTAGGTTACAATGTGAGTTAAATTTAAGTTCTTTTGGTAATAAATTAAAAATTCTAGGTACTAAATATTTGAGAGTTCTATTTCCATATTTATTACATACTTTTGGTACTACCAAGCCATCATTAGACGTGAAGCGTGTATTATGGTTATGTTTGAGAGACTTGAATGTATTACTATTAAATTGTTCCAAAATGACGCAAAGCCACAGTAGTCCTCGGTGGTTTGAATGGTCACTTTAAACACCATGTAACATCAAACGTTTCGATAAGTTTTTTTTCCATGATAATTGAAAATCTTTGTGATGTTGAAGAGCTTAAATCTTATGATGCGGGGGAGATTTATTTACTTTTAACACAACATTATTGCTACACCAAATGAATTGTAAACATTCAAAATAAACATGGTAAGATTTACATTTATTGTAACTTATAGGAAGAGTATGTATGAGAAGAGAATTTGAAAATCAAGGCATTTACTGGTTTCATCGCCTGTCGTTTTCTGGTTTAAGTGATCACTTTTTATAATGAAAAAACATTCACTATTCTGATACGAACATCGAATGTTAAGGATCTGGTTTTAAAATGTAGTGCCCTATAGGGGAGTGATTGTGATAGAATATTTTATTAAAGTTTAAAAGGTTGTTAAAATTACCTAAGTTAGCGGTGGCTGAAGGCTGCATCACACTCGCAATATTTGGAATCCCAGAACTAGGCGATGATTGTGAGGCGCGCATTACAGCTCGGTAGACAGCGAACATTCTAATATTTCACGGATCCTGTCAGCGAACGAAATGACGCCTTTTTACGCTTCTACCGGAAAACCTCCTAACAAACATATTTATTAATATTTATTTTAATTTATTTAAACTTATATTCAACACTTAGCCTTATCCTTAACTATTGGTTTTTCCCACAATTATGATTAATGTACATGCTATACTCAATAAGATTAATTTTATTTTTGATTATAAAAAAATATTAGCGCTCCTTTACTTTGCCCAAACATTTCAATTTTGGTGGCGATTTTCAACGAGTTGTAAATAACTCAAAATCAAATAGTTACGCACCCATACACACGCAACCTCTCCCTCATTCATTCACGCATACACACATTCACATACACATGAATACAAACGTCACACAAATACAATTACTAAACTTCTTTTCTTATATATTATGTGTCATTATATTTACAGTGGATTTTTTTAATTAGCTTTAGTATTGTTAAGATTTTTCTAATTATTTTGTTTATAATAGTAATAGCTGTAAAAATCCCAAATAAAATAAAATAAAATAAATTGGGGTAGAGTGAGGCTCGAACCTCGGACCTCTGATCCGTGAGTCCCAACGCTAGCCACGGGACCACAACCCGACTCTAACTTAAGTACCTTGAATTATAAAACTATACTTGCGGACCGCGTCCACGACCACAACCACGTTGTCCTGCCCGAACGTTGGCTTGGCTGCTATTAGTGTGGAAAAGACTTTTCACTAATAAATGGGTACCTAGGTACTTGTTTATGATGTCACTGAACTCTTTCTAAACGGCTTAACCGATTTACGTGCGGTTTTCAGAGAAATATAGATAATTGCGCTGTGCGTTTTCGTAGATATTAAAATCTTAAATCTAATGTGTAAAAAATAAGTTAAGAGCATAAATGTTGTATTCATCGATCAACCAGGTCTGCATTTGCGGAAAATACATTTACAAAAAAATAAAAAGATGTTTTTTTGTGAAAAAAAAATATTGTTTTTGAATGTTTACAAAGAACATTTGTTTTTTGTGGATCTCAATCAGATTCTTTTATTTAATTCGTTAAAATTTCTACCCACTTATTTTTTTTTTTACTGAATTTATGGTAATACTAAAACAATATTAAATTTCATTAATTTAAAAAAATCGTATTCCTACATAAGTACACCCCTCTGTTAGTGAAAAGACCGGAGTTTGGCGTTTGCCAAAAGAATGCCATATTTGAAAAAATATTTATTTTATGTTTTGGAATTCAACCATAAACAAGTACCTACTTAAATTCAATATTTGAATATTAATAACTTTTAGTATTGGAACTTAATCACAAGTACCTAGGTACCTACTTATCAATGAAAAGTGTTTTTCCAAGGCAAGCCAACGTTCGGGCGGGACAACGTCTGTTCGATCAGGGCCTCGATTATGATGGGATGATAAAGACGTCATACCTTCACCTTGACGGTAAAGTTGAAGATAAATTACCTCTAACGATTATAAAGATATACTACCGACCCCCCACCTTCATGTTTTGGGTCGGTACATCGACATGAATCAAGGGGAAGCGTACGTCACGGTACACATATCTACGCTCTAAAATGACATAGCTTCAGTATGACGTCATAGTTGAAGATAAAAGTCTCCCGACCGACTACAAAGGTATAGTATCGATACCCCTACCATCAAGTTTTGATGTAAGTACATCATTTTATACTGACGAGTCTAGAACCCCTCGATACGTTTATCTACGCATTACAAGTGTCAAAAAAATTACAAGTGGAAATAATGTCGCTAGGTTCTCTTCTATTAACAAATAAAAGTATCTAGGCGTCAGACACAGATTATATGCGTCAGAAAGTTACCACTCTAAAAAAATAATTTAGTTATTTTAATTTTTCCTTCTGTTTTACTATCTTACCGAGTGTATGTATCGAGACGTTTTAAGAGCCGGCTTTGTAGTCGATCGGTACAAATCACTAGATACATACAGACGATCGTTAAATGTACCGTCTAAGTGATTTCCAAAAGTCATGCAAAATTCATGTTTAAGCGAGCATTTTTTGCTTGAATTGGGATTTGTTGGAGTTTGTAATCGCTTTGAAATGAGCACTTTTTATTACAGAAGCCTATTTTTAAAAAAAAGATAACTATTTTTAATTTTAATGACGTAAGGAATGCGGACTAATTGTTTGCGGTCATTCCATTGTCTTGTTTCGATTATATGATGTCGATATGACAAGTAAGTAGAACATACCGAGGTAAGATACAGATAGTACAGAAGTTAAGTATACCGTCTTGATACACACAGATGAAGATAGCGTTCATAATCGAGGCACAGCTAGTTTATTATAAGTTTAAATTCAGCAAGATCAATTTTTATGTTCCTGATGGCTATCTCCGATAGCGTCAGCACAGACTGTTCTACCTCCCGGTTTCCAGAACCAACCTGCCTCTGGCCATGCCGATTGGAAGAGCAGTCAAGCAGCTGAACATTGTTACTTTGGAGAACGACATCTTTCACATTAGTGAAACTATGTTTAAGAGGCAAATGCTCTTGCAATTAGAGAGTATTATACCTTGATCATGTCGAACCATTGCTCAAGGGTTCTTGGTTTGATATAAAGTTCCAATTTAACGTCTTAAATCCTTTGTTATTTGCTATGTTGTTACTTTGTAAATAAATAATTTGAATTTGAATTTAAATATTATTTTTTTTATTATTTTGAAAGGCGAAAGTTTTCGTAACTAATTCTTTGAAAGTCGTCTCGAAATTATTTTTTTTTGTCAGTTTTAGTGCTGCAGAGCAGCGTTTATTTTATAATTAAAAATGCATATAAGAATTTGTTACCCACTAAGTCTCAAGACTTTTCGGTGGGACACATTTTTCATTTTTTTATGACAGGTTTATATTACATTTACTTTATTTATATTTTACAGATTTATTTATAAACGGGCACTATAAAGTATCTAGAAGATATTTCTTCAGTTATTTTTTTTCATTTGAAGATTTTTCATGTTAATGATGGTTTGTGGGAGATCATTGAACAATCTTGGAACAACGCAATTTAATGTTCGCTCTCCGAAGTAATTTTTAATTCGGGGAACAGACAGGGAGCCCTTAGTTTTTAATTTGAGATACGGTTTTTTGAAAGATGGACGACGACATATAGGGTCGTAAAAAACAAGCAAAAACTCTTATATATGTCGGATACGAGCTTTTTATGATACACAGTATTGAGTTCTGTAGGTGGGGTATATGTGCATAAGGCTAGTTCTCATTATGCATGTTCCCGCCAAGCAAATTAGAATTGCGCTAACAGCACTGCAGCATTGTGTACAATTACATCATTCAACAAGACTTTTTCCTACTTTTAGACAGTTCCAGTTGATTCAATAATAGTTTGTGTGTCCAAAAGCTTGCATACTGGCTGTATTAGGTGCGCATATTTTGTTAATTTAAAAAAAACTTTTTTATTCTTGTAATTTTTAACATTTGCACTCTCGTACTAGTTCAGTTATATACATTAGGGTAGGCCGATATTTTTTTTCCGAATTTTTAAATAAAAGGGGTCTAAAAAGTTGCCTTTTGGATTACTCGGAATACAAAAAATATCAAAAAAAATATTTGATACTACTTTTGGCCTTCAACTAGAGCTTGAAGTTTTCAAAAAAGTCCATTTTTCGCTCTAAACCGTCTGTCATTTCGTTTTTAATTAAGAAAAGGTATGGTCTAAGGTCTCTGCTATACCTTGCTTGTAGCGAGTACAACAGGCTACCGGAGTCCTATAGAACGTCAATAAATAACTGTATTCATTTAAAAAATTACTACTTGAGGAGGTACGTGGAGGGTGAAATTTAGTTTTAAGTTATTTTTTCCCTTAAATATTTCTTTCTTGCAATATGTAAATATAACAATTTTATTTTTAATTTTTATTATGGATTGTTTAAAGGATGGCAAGCGGATGTATGATTTGTATCATATATTTGCTTGCTATCTTATTTCAGTTTTTATGTACATATTATTACTTGTTACTTTATTACTATTTGTTGCTATATTATTGTTGTTAACATACCTATGTGTAAATATTTTTCTGTCCCAAAATGAGTTTGTTGTAACTCCTGGGAGTACAAAAAAAATTTGTATGATTTAATAAATAATAATAATAAAATCAGTGCAATTAAATGTTATAATGTGCCTTAAACCTTATTAAATAAGCATCTAAGGGCGTGAGTTGCACTTTATTTTGTAATAAATGGGTAGCATTGTTTTAATGCGCTATTGTTTTCGTCAATATTAGCCAGGCGCTCAACGGAATCAGTTCCGCGGAGTGTAAACTTTTTGCATTTCCGTAGTTTTAAAACATGTTCGAATTTGTAATGTGATTCGGTTATATCTTTACTAACAAAAAATAATTTTATCAATATAGATAATTAACAAAACGTTTAGGCAGTTGTTAACTTCAAACCTCGGTTGAGGGCCAAAAGTAGTATGGAATATTTTTTTAAATAATTTTTACATTTAACGTGATCCGAAATGCAACTTTTTAGACCCCTTTTACTTTGATGTCTAAAAAAATTAAAAACTTCATACATAATCGGCCCACTCTATATATACATACATGTAATTTTTTAAACATTTCATATTTTTTAATTTTTCTTTCCCAGATTGTTCAATGTATATATCATTTTGAATTTATTTCCATACCTAGTAAAATGTTTATTTTGTTATTTTTTCATACCCTTTTAATTTGTAGTGTATTATAATTTTTATTCTGCTTTTCTAAATAATGTTATAGTTTAAAATATAAAACCGTCTTTAAATAAATATTGTTATCTGCATGTCCCTAAATGAGTTTTATTTAAAATTCCCTGGGAATATGATATAAAATTATGTCTAATATGTTTTTCAATTTAATAATAAAAAAAAATTCTCCCTCGGGAGTTGAATTTGTTTGCAACAGAGAGTAAAAACAATTTCGAGAAGAGAATGCGGAAGTCAATGCGTTTACAGGGCTTATGACCTGTCATTGTCTGGTCTAAGTGGTCACTTTACACATTTATTTATTTATACTTTAACATTGTTTGTATTATTTTTTATTCATAATAATGTTCCCTCACTGGGGTGTCCCGTGTCGAGGAAAACATTTTACAAAATGTGAAACATGCCTTAAATTAGTTGTTTTTACAAAATGTGAAACATGCCTTAAATTAGTTGTTTAACAAAGTTAACATAAAAATAAATTTAAAAAAAACGTAATTAATCTAATTAACCTAACTATTATTAACATTATAAACAATATAAACTAAAATAATCATAATAAACATATCCAATTTATAAAGACCAAATTTCGTGTATTTATGTGTGTGGATATGTATGTTTGTGAATGATTGTGTAAGGGTGCTTGTGTATCAGTGCGTGAGTAATTTAGAAAAAAAAATATAACGTATATTTTTATTGAAAACCGTACAGGAGAGAACTTTGTAAGAGGTTTGACTATAAAGAAAACAAAATAAAATAAATTGTTTTTACCTAGAATGTTTTGAGTATGTCCAAATGCTTGCAGACTGGCTGGATTTCCTCCCTAAGGAGTTATTAATATTTTTTTATTTATTGCAGCAGAGAGGAAAAACATTTTCGAGAAAGGAATATGGCCAACCAGCCAATGAAAGGTATAAGCTCTGTAAATGCCTAGACTTCCATATTCCCTTCTCAAAAATGTTTTTCCTCTCTGTTCAAATAAATTTAAATATGAATAACTCTCTGGGAAGGAAATCCATCCAGTCTGCAAGTATTTGGACATACTTAAACATTGTTGAATTAACTACCTGGTAAAAAAAGAAGTATAAAAATTGGAAAATTGTTTTCAGGCGTTGCCCAGTATGTGAAATTATTCAGTCAGATGAATCTCTTTAGAACAATAAAAGTTTCAGCTCTTTAACTTCACTAAAATGAACAAATGGAAGCAATTAAGAAATATGGATGTTCAAACCTAGGCAAAATGGTGAATGTTACACAGTGTACAAAGTGGCCACTTAAACCAGCCACGACAGGTCATAAGCCCTGTAGATGCCTAGACTTCCATGTTCCCTTTTCTAAGGTATTCTCCGTCGCTGTTGTAATTTGTTAAAATATATAAAAGCATAATTGAGATGTGGTTTCTAGAAACTCACATTATTAAATTGCTCAAATTATGTTTATTTTATTTTCCACCAAATACAAGATAAGTTTCGGAACCTCAGAACACAAGACACAAGGCTTAGCGCCGCATTTAGTGCACATATAAGGGCTGTTCTTTAAACCCTGTCATATGCTATTATAGTATATAATAAAACATGGGAGTTAACATTTAGTGATGCTACAAAAAGTATAACAATAGTTAATAACTGGTTGGAAAATAATTTGCTTAGTTTAAATCAAGAAAAAACCATGTATTTGCCCTTTCAAATCTCTAATAAGACTGGCCCTTCACAAAATTTGTCAATTAAAATATACGATTTAAATTGTAATATAGATATCTGTAATAAGTGTTACAAAATTAGCTCAGGTGAAAGTTATAAATATCTGGGTATCCACATAGATTATAGGCTAAAATGGGAAACACATATAGCTAAATTAACAGATAAAATCAGATATTTATCTTACGTTTTCCAAAGATTAAAAAATATTTTAACTTATGAAAAATTAAAAATGCTGTATTACGCTCTAATTCAGTCTTCTGTTACATACGGCATAATTGGATGGGGTGGAGTTTTGGACGCACATAGTCGCCCTGTAGAAATCGCACAGAAGAGTATAGTTAAGATAATGTACAAAAAGCATAGACCATTTCCTAGTAACGAATTGTACATAGAGAGCGGACTCCTTAATTTTAAAAAGTTATATTTATTACAATGCTTAAAATATGTACACAAAAATAGGGAATTGTTTGGCAATAATTTAAATAGGACTAGTAGCAGATCAGAAAGTGTACTGTCGGTTCCAGGATGCAGAACTAAGTTCGCACAGAGACACTCTTTCCACGTTGGTCCAAGATCTTTTAATCTCCTACCCAAGGAAATACAAAATATAGAATCCCTTCCAAAGTTTAAAGCGGCTTTGAGGACTTGGATCAGCATGGAAAATACAGATATACACCTATTGTGAAAGAGTCGTACAACAGCATATTCTAAACTTTGATGTCTTAATTACATTGTTTATGTCATTTTCCTGTTATTTCTGTATGATTTTTAATGGCATTGTCATATTTGTGTTTGTATACCAAAAAATTCACCAAAAACAATAAAAAAGGAATGGCCCACGCTCAGACGTTTAAGTCTTTGTGGGCATTTTTTCCAAATTTAAGGCTATGTTTATTTTTAGAATATGTATTTTTTCTCTTTTTCTCTTCTAATGTTTAATAAAAATAATGTATAAAATATGTAATTTAATACATGTATAATATGTAACAGTATGGAAAAATAAACAAAAAAAAAAAAAAAATATCGAAACCACGATGATCAATATGGGCAAGAAGACATATTAGCATATTTAAAAAAATATTTAGAACAAATAAAATTTTTGAAAATAAAATATTTCAAAAAATAAATGCTTGCTTACTTTTGCAGGGGAGAAGTGAGGGGAGCGCGGCGCAGTATCAGACTCCCTCCCTTCCCCTTCCTTGTTTTACTACTGCAGAAATAAGCAACCATTTGCTTTTTTAAAAATTTTATTTTTTAAAATTTTATTCGTTCTAAAAAAATATTTTAATGTGCCAATATGTCTTCTTGCTCATACTGATTATCGTGGTTTCGGATGTGACAGGGTTTAAAGAACACCCTGTATATCAATGAAATTAAACTGTTTGTTCAAATATATCTTTAACAAGTTTTTCGAAATGCGTATTTAGGTATTGAAAATCAATAATGTTTGTTTTGTTGGTATTCTGTGTGGGTATAGATCTTTTGTATTCATAAAATTCTTCACAAAGTGAATTCTGACAGCTGCTGTCAATCGTTTCTAAATCTTTTTTTGTGAAATTGAAGGATTGGAAATATCAAATGCTTTATATAACAAAGGAAATTTGAATGACAAATTCGCTTTTGTTTTTCGATTAATCAAACAAATTAACTTCGAAAAGTATTTTTAAAACAATCGAAAATCAGATTTCTCTTACATTTAAATTTACATTATTTTTTTAAATATTTATATTATTTCTGGGATCTCGACTGACGAGGCACATTGAGGCGTGTTAACATATATACCAATCACTTGCGTTGACATATTAATACACATAAACATTAGGGTGGGCCAATATTATTATTTTTTAATTTTGAAATAAAGGGGTTCTAAAGTTGCCTTTTGGATTGCTCGGAATGCAAAAAATATTTTTTCAAATATTTAATACTACTTTTTGCCCCTCAACCAGAGCTTGAAGTTTTCGAAAAAGTTTTTTTTTGGCGCTAAACCGGCTGTCATTTCGTATTTAAGTAAGAAAATCAGTCCAATTAAATTATATTGAATAAGCATCTTACGGCGTGAGTTGCACTTTATTTTGTAATAAATGCGTAGCATTGTTTTAATGAGCCATTTTTTTCGTCAATATTAGCCCGGCGCTCAACGGAATTAGTTCCGCGGAGTATAAACTTTTTGCATTTCAGTAGTTTTAAAACGTGTTCGAATCTGAAATGTGATTAAGTTATATCTTTACTAACAAAAAAATAATTTTATCAATATAGATAATTAACAAAATATTCAGACAGTTATGAAAACTTCAAACCTCGGTTAAGGCCCAAAAGTAGTATAGGATATATTTTTTTAAAATTTTTACGTTCAATGTGGTGTAGTGGTCAAGACGCTTGATTCACATACGGAAGTTTCCGGGTTCGATTCCCGGTGAGAACACAAAAATTAAATGTGATTTTTCTCAAGCCTGGGTTTTCTGTGATGTAATTCACCACTGTAAATGGGCCTCCTGGCCTGTTGGGGTGCAATAATAAAATATAAATATAAAAAACGAATGTTGTTTGCAAACATTCAGATACAGTTTTTTTTTAATAAAAAAAAAACAAAACAAAAAAAAAATGCAACTTTGACCTCTTTCACTTTGGTGTCTAAAAAAATTAAGAACTTCATACATCATCGGCACACTAAAAGACATGCCCTGAATCCTTTTAATTGAAGACATTTAATGCCTAAACGTTCAGTCATTCAGTGTTAGTTCTAAACCAAAATGTCTGCTTGTGTAATGAAAGTGTGTAAAAACCATTCGGATAAACATTGTAAAAAGGATTGTGTAACTTTTCATCGGTTCACAAGTGATTCTTCTTCATCTTCCAAGTCGGTCCCTCAATGCTGAGGATCGTGATCACCATGAACACTTCTGATTAGTCTGTTCCACTCCAGTCTGTCCTCAGCCTGACGTACTGACTCATCAAATTTTAGCCCCGTAGCCACCTTTATTTGGTCAGTCCATCTATATGGGATTCTACCCCGGCTTCTCCTACCTTCAACTCGGCTAGACATTATTGCCTTTTTTAGATTGTCTGGCTCACGTCCAGCAATATTTCCAAAAAAAGACAGTACCCTTCTCAAACGCACCACTGATAGACGAGTTGTAATATGGAGCTCTTCCAGTATCGATGCATTCGTCCTTATGGCTGTCCAAGGCACACGCAGGAGCCTTCTCCAACACCACATCTCGAATACATCGATCCTCTTCCTCCCGTAGGCACGCATTGTCCACGTTTCAGCCCCATAAAGGAAAACGGAGAATACCAGGGCTTCCATCGACCGCTTGTTTGTGTTTATTGATATACCTCGATCTCGCCAAATCTTCTGTAAACGGTTCATCGCTTCTTTGGCCCTTTGAATCTTGCGACCAATCTCAGGTCTGCAACTGCCATTGTTGGAGATAAGCGAGCCGAGGTACACAAAGTCATCTATCAGTTCAAGGTCTTGCATCTGTCTTGTCACAAGTGATTAACAAAGCTTAAAACAATTTATATTCAAATGTATAAAAAATATATACAAACTGCTCCTTGCGGCGCAATTTCGAAGCTTTTTTACTTACAGAGCTGAATACATTTTTTAAATATAATAAAAGTAATATGTTTTTATTTCGCATTTTTTTAAAATCCAGTAAAAAGAAATAAATGGGAAAAAAATAGAAGGAATTTAAGAAATTAATCCGATTAGGATCCACCAAAAACTAATGTTGATTGGTATCGTTAAAATACAAACCTTTTATATACTCATACAAAAAATGAGTATCCTCTATAAGTGTCATGAAAATATATTTTTAAAAAATAAAAAATAATCTGTTTTTTATCAGCCTGTATGATTTGCTAGCGGCAATAAGTCCGTCATTTAACAAAGTGTTTTATTGTAATATTTTGAATTTATTACATTATTTAGTATTATAATTAGTAATTATTGTTGTGCCAATTTTTTAAAATATAATTTTTCTTTGTAAATATATATAAATCATGTATAAATTAAAATAAATAAATAACTTTAACAGTGTAAATCACTCTCCAAGTACAAAATCTAGACTCGTTTTTTTGAGAGTTACAGTTTTAATATTAACTAGATGTATAAAAGTAGATTTGTTTAGAATTAAAAAAACATGTTCCATTCATGAAATATATTGAGTAATAAAATTTTTTTTAAAAAATTATGTGCGTCGACCTCGTGGTGTAATGTTCAGCGTGTTTGCCTACCAAGCAAGAGGTCTCGGGTTCGATTCCCGACATGGTAGATATCTTTATATAAATAATTCCTGTGTACGTGTGATGTCACCGTACTTCTCCTAAACGACTTAACCAGGTTCACGTGCGGTTTTCCGATAAATATAAATCATTGGACTGTGCGTGTTCGCAGATATTAAAATCTTCAATCGAATATGTAAAAAAGAAGTAAGGAGAATAAATGTTTTTTTCATCGATCTACCAGGGTTGCATTCGAGCAGAAAGCATTTGAAAAAAAAATGGAAAGAGGTTTTTTTGTGTATAAAAATGTTTGTTTTTTAATGTTTACAAACAGCATTTGTTTTTTGTGGATCTCAATCAGATTCTCTTCTTAAATTTTTTATGATTTCTACTCATTTATTTTTTACTGGATTTTTGGTAATACAAAAATAATATTAAATTCAATACATTTTTAAAAATCGTATTCCTAAATAAGTACACCCCTGTATTGGTGAGAAGATCGGAGTTTGACGTTTCCAAAAAATATATATTTTATGTTTTGGAATTCAACCATAAACAAGTACCTAGGTACCTGCTTAAATTCAATTTGAACAATTTAGTTTTGAAATTCAATCACAAACAAGTACCAACTTATCAATGAAAAGTTTTTTTCCAAGCTAATAGCAGGCAAGCCAACGTTCAGGAAGGACAACGTCTGTTGGGTCCGCTAGTGAAATGTATATTTAAAAGGGTGTTTTCACACCATAATATCTCATAGCCCCTGGACTAGTACCTGAAGAGTAAGACTGATCATCTTATCTTCATGTAACAAAAAAATAATCATGATACACTCCGATTGGTGTACCAATGCGATTCCCTATTCACCATTAGGTGCGGAAAGGGAATAATGATGATGAAATATATATATTTAATTCAACATCAGAATTTATTGTATTACTGCTTCATCTTATTGAATGAATTATATGTATTTTTTTTTGCAGGCCGGGAGGTGAATTTCAGCATAGAACCCCTCAGGCATAGGAAAAATCACATTCAGTTTTTGTATTTTTCCAAAACCTTCCGTGCGTGAGTCCACCGTTTTGACCACTAAACCACGGAGGCCTGCCATTTGTTGAAATATTTGTGCCTTTTATAATGAGGTGGTACTACGATTGTTTCAGATCCACCCCGATTTGCAATCAGCCGCGTTCCCGGATTTGGATTTCCGCTCTCGGAAGGGACTCCCATTTCCTTGAGATGCGAGGTTGACAGTAACCCGCCGTCTTCCCCCCGCTGGCACAAGGACGAAGGAGACCCCCCAGTAAGGCAACTCATTAATAATACTAAATAACATCAAACATCCTTAAGGGTCATATATTAGAAACTTCACTTCGTATCATACCTCAACAGAAACAATATTATTGATGATTCGCTTGGCGAGTAATAGTTTTGATTTAAGGTAATTTATAAACAAATACGTTTATTTCTATTTTTATATATTTTCCACTTTTTAATCTTTTTTTTTTTTTTTCTATTGAATATGTTCTGTAACTTGAATTATAAAAATAAAACTTTTATTTTATTGGTTGGTTGGAAGAAATTGCCATTTGGCAATAAGCCCGCCAATGTACAAATAACATTATGTACAAAAAGTTAAATAAATAAATAAAAAATAATTATAATGCATTTTTCAATAACATAGACATACATATTTAACTGCAGTAACTCGCTTTTAAAACAAAAATTAAAAACGTATGAAAAAAATTATGTTTCTTTATAAAAAATATAAAAATTTCCCTTATAAATTTAAGTTGTTTCTATTCACTTATATCAAACACACACTCACCCTGTCCATAAACCCACCCTCACACCCATATACACTCACACGCATATTCACATACCTACCAAAACCACACTCCACTTTTTTACACACGCATCCTCACACAAAAAAACTCGCACACATGCACTTCTATGAATTAATATCTAACTGAACTGGATTTTTATTATTGTATTTGTGTGGAAAACTGATTTGGCTTTATTTTATGTTTTTTTTTATAATGTTGTGTATATTTTTTGGTATTGCTGTTGTTTTTCTGAATAACCGAAATTAAATTAAATTAAATTTAAATTAAATTCAATTGAAATTAATATTTTGTACAAATAATTACGTAAATATCTAAGTTTGTAGTGTCTAGAGTCGATTATTGTAATGGTATCTACGCAGGTCTACCAATGAATAAAATGACTCGCCTACAGTCTGTGTTGAATGCGGCAGCGAGACTTATTTTTGTAGTCTCTAAGTTCAGCCATATCACTCCTCTACTTCGGGAATTGCACTGACTACGTATTCCACAGAGGGTGGAATATAAACTCTGTTGGCTTATGTATAAGTCACTGCACAACTCTGCTACAGAATATAATACTAAGGAAACTCTGGATTCCAGTTGAACTAGATAACAGACGTCTTACGCTTAGATTAGCTACATATACGTTGAAAGGAAAAGTTATTATACCTCTACGCAAACAGCGCACTAAATTCGGCGAACGCGCATTTGCGGTCGCAGGACCTACGGCATGGAATGCTCTCCCAGCAGAGGTGCAAAACTGTGAGAGTGAAGTGATGTTTCGGAAGAAACGTAAAACCCACTTGTTCTCTAAATCATTTAAATAAACCCTTAGCATGTGATGACAAAGTACATTGTTTTCCTAAATTAAATAAGTAAAAAATAAATTTATATCTTTATATAATCACTTTGTAAAGCGCCCTTGAGGTAATATATCACGAGAATGGCGCTTTATAAGTTATTCATAGTAAAAATAATAACAATGGCATGAGTATGTCCAAATGTTTGCAGACTGGCTGGATTTCCTCTCAAGGGAGTTATTTATATTTAAATTTGTTCTAACAGAGAGAAAACATTTTTGAGAAGGAAATATGAAAGTCTTGGCATTTACAGGGCTTATGACCTGTCATTGGTTGATTTAAGTGGCCACTTCACACACTTAAAAAAAAAAAGTTATTTTAATAGTGTACATTTTTACGGTTTTTAAAAAAAATTCACTTGTTATATTTTTACTAAAACTAAAATCCCACCAAGCCACTTTCTGTAGCTTGTTGGTGAAGATTATATTTATACTAACTTAATAATATTATTTACATTTATAAAAACAAAGAAAAACAGATAAAAATAACCAACCGGAAAGATCAGAATAAACATGTTTATACAAATAATAATATATAAATTTATTTTTTTAAATACAAGAAAATATATGAAAAATGAAATATTACACCTTAGCCACTATTCAAATATTAACTTGTATTTCGTTTTAGTTAAAATATTTTTTTTCCGTACATTCCAATTTTCACCGCGCGCAAGAAAACATTTATTGTATCAAATTTCCCGTAGGGCTGAAGTTCCTCATTATTTTTGCACATATTATTTATGTATACTGTCGTCAAATTACGTTTAAAAAAAAGTCGCAAACCCGGAATCAGCAAAGGAAGGTAATATTGGAAGGATTCTTTAAAATGAATAGATTTTTCGAATACGTGCCACTTGCGTCGTTGCGAACTTTTATATTAAAACTGCATATTGTGAATCTGATTTAACAAATGACTGTCATGTACACAATAACCTACATGTCCAGAGGTTATTACGCAATATCCGTACGTAGCAGGACACGGCGTGATGGATTAATCCACTCGCCCCTCCCTTCTACCCTAAACAAATGACGATCGTAGTTCGTGTTACGTCACGTGAATTCGCCATTATGGTACCGAGACGCGTGTCCGCCGCCCCTACACACGTGTACCACCCCGTATTACTACCATGGAGTATCCGACCCAATACGATGGGAGGAAAATATAGATTAATAGGCTGTATGACAAGAATATTGGGGTGAATTAATATTCTTGGCAGGAAATGTCTGTTGAAAGATGGCAAAACATGGTGTCATCTATCTACATATATAAAAGGCGATGTTCGAATGGTAGTCCTTGATGGACTCGATAACTAGCGGACCGATTTGCGTGCGGTTTTCAGATAAATGTACATCTTTGCCACGAGAAGGTTTAAAATTCATAAAATCTTCAATATATTAAGTACAAAAAAAGTTAGGAGCGTAAATGTTTTTTTATCCATCACCAGGGTTGCATTTTCCGAGAATGCGTGTACAAAAAAAAGGATGGACGGTATTTTTTTGTGTTAAAAAATTTTTTTTTGAATCTTTACAAACAGCATTCGTTTTTTTATGGATCGCAATCAGATTATTTCATTGAATTCCTGTTAATCTCTACCCATTTATTTCTTTTTACTGGATCTTTGGTTATCCTAAAATAATATCAACTAATATTCTATACGTTTTTGAAAATCGCATTCCTGACTCAAATGCATCCCTGAGCAGTGTTTGACATTTGCCAAGAGAATTCTTTATTTGAAAAAAATGAACAATATTTTGAGTTTGTCCAAATTTTTGTAGACAAGGACTGGATTAAACTCCCTGGGGAGCTGATAACATTGACATATTACAACAGAGATGAAGAACATTTCAGAAAAGGTAATATAGAAGTCTAGGCATCTACAGGGCTTATGACCTGTCATTGGCTGGTTTAAGTGGCCACTTTACACACTGTGTAATTATTTTATGTTTTGGAATTCAAACACAAACAAGTATTTAGGTACCGACTTCAATTAAATATTGGAATATCTTTTAGTTTTAGATTTGGAATTCAATAAAAAACAAGTACCTACTTACCAATGAAAGGTACAACATCTTTTTTACGTTTATCCGAACGGTTTTTACTTAAGATTTTTTAATTAATTAAAGTAAGTAAACATAATTTTGTTTAATCTTTAGAGAAAACGCGGTCTGTTTTTTTTTGTACTTAATAAATTGAAGATTTTATGAGCTTTAAACCTTTTCGTGGCAAAGGTGTACATTTATCTGAAAACCGCACGCAAATCGGTCCTGTAGTTATCGAGTCCATCGAGGACAACCATTCGAACATGTTTTTATATATATAGATGAAAAAAAATTATGAACTCTTTTAATTTACGTAAACAACTAAGTTCAGTGTATACAGATTTCAAGCGTTTGATAAGATGAACCATAGAATCACGATCGATAAGCTATCCAAGTTGAGTTTCTGTGGATCGATTTTAAAATGGCAGAACCAAATATATAAGCCTTGTCCTCATACTGATTGCCATATCTATGGAGCCTAGAGATAGGCGAGTGTATGCGATAGTTGGTCCTAGAACTTGCAGACCAAAAAGGAGATCTGTGGCGGGTATGTCGACCAGGTACACGGAAACACACCAACTCCAGCAAATCAGGACAGTCAATTAATAAATTGATTACTTTATAAAGTAATATTAGGTCAGTTAGGATTCTTCTATCACAAAGTCTTAAAAGATTTGCTGAAGATAATAATTGATTATAATTTAATAAAGCAGCTGGAACATGAAATTTAAAATAAATATATTTTAGAAATTTCTTCTGGACGCGCTCGAGTGAATCAAAATGTACACGATGTATTACTTATCATTATGCTTACATGTATGTATATTTAATTGTATTTGTCATTAATATGTAAAAGGCACCAAGTGCCGTTTATTTCAATAAAATAAAAATATTGAAAAAATATTTGGGGTTAAATTTATAAACACCAGTACAATAGGGAAATATCACATACTACGAATACCGATAACAATATAAGAAATGCATTGAAAATAATGCTTATTTTTTTATTTTTTTTATTTGAAAATTTATAAATTATTTTACAAAAATTATATGAACATTTTTCATTCATACTCTGTTGTTCAAAACAATATTTTTTACATCTTTTGAAAAGTTTGTCTGAGTCTTTTGTTAAGTTTTGTCTGGTAGTTTGTTGTATAATTTCAGTCCCTGTTTTATTAGTCTTGATTGTCCTTGTCTTGTTTTACAAATTTGCAAATGATATTTTTCTGATATTCTCGTATTATGTCCACGTTGACTACAGTTTTTTACAAGTTTTAGTTATTTGTCTACAATTACATTAGTGGCTAATTTATGGATAAATTTTAATGATTCTAGTTGAAAGAGTTCAGTAATATTTAATTGCTTAGTTTGTTGAAAAAATTATCTAGTTGCAGTTAGATAGGGAAGGTCATACACTAATTTTAATATTTTATTTTGTTGTCTTTGTAGTCTGTTTACGTCATTTTGATATTCTGCTCCCCATAGTAGTTGCGTTTAACATATTTGAGTTTTTACATAGGCTTCATACATTAGAATTTTTTCCGTTTTTGGAACAAACTTTTTGATTTTTAAAAAAAGACTCGATAATTTCGCCACTTCGCTAATTAAATTGTTGATTTGTCCATGTCGATTGTCTGTCTATTTTTAGTCTTTAATTGATTGTATTTTCAAAATCAAAATGGATATTGTGGAGAAATGTTTTCATACATAAATGTAAAAAAGAAATTCAATAAAAATACGTTCGTAGATAAACGCGACGTGTTTGGCCTTTGTTGTTGTGACGTCAAGTTTCGGCAAAATTGCATTATTTCCTTACTTTATATTCGACTACAGACTTGACTTTTAACCTTCTTTTTTAAAATATCTTTAACCACGCGCGATGTAATATTTTATATCAAATTACAAGTCCATGTTTATCCAGTGCAACATAGAGCCCAAATTGCCTTGCACTTTCATCTACCCCGGCGTCGAGTGGTTGATTTAATCTACCAAGACGCCTGCGAGGAAATGTAGCTCTTAATGAAAAGCTCCTCGGGAGACCCGATTTTGCGCTGCAAAATTAACATTTATAGTTAGAACATCAAACGAAAATTACACAGCAAACGTTCTTTGAAATGCCAATTTATTATCGTTATTATTTATTTAACACATTACAACAGAGATGCAGAACGTCGTAGAGAAGGAAATATGGAAGTCTGACGTTATGACCTGTTCTTTTTTATTTATTTATCTAACACTATGTATAAATATATAATTTATATGCATATAAGGTCATCCTACCTACTTAAACCGTTCAGTTGAGAAAATTACAAGTACATATACATATTCTAGGTTCATACAGAATCTTGTAATTTTATACATCAAACATCCATATTTCTTCAATTCTTTCATTTGTTGTAGTAGGTATGTGAAATAATTCAATCAGATGAATCTCTTCACAGCAATGAAGGTTTCAGCTATTTAACTTCACTTTAATTAACAAATGGAACATTTGAAGAAATATGGATGTTCAAAGTCGAAATGGTGAATGTTACACAGTGGGTAAAGTGTCCACTTAAACCAGCCAATGGCAATGGCCCTGTAAATTCCTAGACTTCCATCTTCCCTTATTTAAGGTATTCTCCATCCCTGTTGTAATTTGTTAATCTTAATGACTCCCGAGGGGGTAAAATCCAGTGTTTTGTCTACAAACATTTGGACAAACTAAAATATTGTAATGAAACCAACTGGTCCAAGAAGAAGTTTAAAAATTGTAAAATTGTTTTCAGGAGTTGCCTAGTATGTGAAATAATTCAGTCAGATGAATCTCTTCACAGCAATAAAGGTTTCAGCTCTTTAACTTCATTTCAATCAACAAATGGAAGAATTGAAGAAATAAAGATGTTCAAAGACGAAATGGTGTTGTTACACAGTGTGTAAAGTGGCCACTTTTTTTTTTTTTTTTTTTTTTTGTTTTCTTACAATCAACATAATAAAACTGAGTATTAAAAAAAGAAAGCATAATTACATATCAACGAAAAACATATTAATAGAAAAAAAGTAAACATAAAATCCCACAAAGGCATGGCCTGGGTATACAAGAAAATGTTAATGAATTTTCGCTCCAATAATAAACAATGGACAGTTATAGTATTTTTGTATAACATGAGAAAGAAAAAAATGAAATTAAAGATAATATGGTATTTTTTTTAATAATAATTAAAAAAGGAAATAAAAAATATTTTTAAAAAACACAAACATATTCCTTATTATTAAAGGGCAACAAAATGAATCATAGAAAAAAAGAGTTCATATCTTTAGTTTGAATCCAGGATCGTGCATGTTTTTTAAAAGAAGGAAAATTTTGAAAGTTTGGAATCAATGAAATATTATCAGTAAAAAAATAATTAAAAATTATTGGGCCTATAAAATATGCATGTCTCTGTGCGAGCCTCGTTTTACAATGTGGTATTTCTAGCACACGATTCCTTCTTTGACTTGATGTATTTGAATTACTTGTAAATAAATTTTGTTTCTTAAATATATATTTTAAACATTGAAAACAATATATTTGTCTTAGATCTAAAAGTTTAGCTTCTTGGAACAATTGGAAAGAGGGAAAAGTGCGATTTTTGTGAAGCATTTTCTAATATTTTAATGTGATTGTTGTAAGTTCCCCCCCGTCCAATTATTCCATAGGAAAGCGATGAATGTACAAGTGCATAATATACCATTTTTATCGTATTTAGCTGGGCGTAAATACTTAGTCTTTTGAACACATAGGTTAAATATCGTAGTTTATTAACAATTACTTCAAAATGATTAAACCAGCCAATGACAGGTCATAAGCCCTGTAGATGCCTAGACTTCCATATTCCCTTATTTAAGGTATTCTCCATCTCTGTTGTTATTTGTTAATCTTAATGACTCCCGAGGGGGTGAAATCCAGTCTTTTGTCGACGAACATTTGGACAAACTCAAATATTGATTTGAATAATTATTTTTTTTAAATATGTCGACTAGTGTGACATCACAAGAGTTAAAAAACTAAATCTTCGTTTAAAAGCGTTCGCTTCATCTGCCAAAGTTTTTCGAAACCTGACTGGAATTTGATCTGAAAGTTATCGCTTCATTTGACAAGTTACTGGCGACAGAATCAAGTATTCCCCTGTAACTGTGACCAGCGCAGACAAAGGCAGAAGCAGACGCGAAGTTGGATATTTTTATTTGGCCGTCCGAGTTTGGTGCAGGACGGCAGACACTTGGTGGGAATTTGGCCGCGAGCCAAGCTGCAGAGAAAATTGTCTGATACCCAACGCGAGCAGAGTAACGGAGACTACAAAAGCTAAACCCAAATACAAGAAATTTTGATAAAGAAGAATATCATTGCGCCGAGAATCGGCGTCAGATGCCTCCGATTTTCTGCTTTCACAAATAGTCAAATGACGTCATCATCATTCCCTGTCCGCACCTTATGGTGCATAGGGCACTGCATAGACATAGGCAGCTTAAGCTGTTTTATCTTCCTGCTTGCAGAACCAGCCTGCCGATGGTAATGCCAGTAGGAAGAGCAATGTCTTTACTCAACCTTATCTCTTCGACATCTATCAAACAAACAAACAAATAAACAAACGAACAAACCATCACGCCGCTTCTCCGTAGGGGTAGGCAGATCACTCTTTATTTGCATACAGACCTCGCTTCCCCTACATTCATACATCTTCTCATGCACGCTCACCGATTAAGCCTACTTTTGACATGTCCATCGTCATTTTTTTTTTTTAGTTTTTTACAATAAACATAATAATAAAACAGAGTTTTTAAAAAAAAACCATAATTACATATCAATGAACTATATATTAATAGAAAAATAGTAAACAAAAATCCCACAAAGGCATGGCCTGTTCGTGGGTATACAAGAAAATGTTAATGAATTTTTGCTCCTATAATAAATAATGGACAGTTATAATATTTTTGTAAAACATAGGAAAGAAAAAATATAATATTTGGTGGACTCGATCGTGCCACGTTTTTATCGGCCTTCTTCGTTTTCCGCATCCATCATCATTCGCATCGTAGATCTTTTAGCCGTTCTTTTGTTGTCCATTCGCTTTACATGTCCAAACCAACGCAGCACCTTTTTCTTGATTTTATCATATTAGCGAAAAAAGATTCAGAGAAAATAGCATCCTTTTTCTATAATTGCTGGGTATTTTTATTTTACCATGTTTGTATATTTAAATTAAAGTGAAAAAAACTTAGTGTTATGTATGCCTCAAAATATTTTTGTTACTACTACTACAAAAGAAGATTTATTAATGCTGTTGGAGATTGAATTATTTACCCTTACAGACTGTTTCCTTTCACTGAGATATGACTTAAAGAACGATCATTATGGATGACGAATAAATTGAATTCAATAGAAAACGCTGACTTGCTTTTTGGACTCATGACTATATTTCAGATGAAATTATTTAGCAAGTGTGTGATATCGATCATGGACTATGGAACCCCATATACCTTATGTTCTAATACGACCTGAGATTTGTAAACAACTTTATCTCATTTAGTCATTAATATTTATATTACTACTACCACTGCCATCACGCCATTTCCCCGCAGGGGTAGGCAAAGAAGATAGAACGCCACACACGTCTTTCCTGGCATACATTCCTAGTTTCTTCCACATTCATACATCTTGTCATACATGCACTTCGGTTCTGTCAGCTTTTGACATGACCAGACTTAAGATTTTGCTTTGTCTGATCATGCCACGTCTTCCTCGGTCGTCCTCGTCTCGCGTTGCCGTTAATTTTCGCCATGTATACTTCTTTTACCATTCTTTTCATCTAAATGACCAAGCCATATCAGAGACCCTTTCTTAATATTATCAACTTGACTCCGATTTACACTTTTGCCTGAATTTATCATTCGTAACCCTGTCATACATTGATGTCCCAGAATTAAAAAAAAAAATCTACTGAAGACATAGTTCACCCTGAAAATGGTTCCTGCAATGGTAGCCGAGTTATATTATATAATTATAACCTATTGATTTCAGGAATGGTTGGCAAAAATTAAGTTATCTTTATTATTAGACCAGGATAAATTTATGAAACATAAAATATTCTAATAAAGATATCCGTTTCAAAGATGTCGCAAAAGCGATGAAACCCATTTCTGGTTATTCCAATTTTGTGGGTTTATGGTTCACTCGTATTTTATTTATAAAATATTTAAACATTATTTCATGGGAAAACGGAGATCGTTGGTGTTCATTCTTTTGCCAACTCTGCTCTGGTAGCTGAGATTGAATTCAGTTGAGTGATTTAAAATATCGTTTCATTTGTAAGAAAAATTTCATAGTTTTTGTAACAATGGAATATTAAAGGAAGCACCTTCTGTTTCCGGTTGAATGCATTATTCAACAAAATGCACTAATGGAAATACGGTGAATATTAATGAAAGTAGAGATAAAATCGCGAAACAACGAATCATATCTTCATTTAGATTGAGTTTTTCTACTGACATTTCCGACTAATAAAAATACGCATATAGTTTTATTCCACTTTTATTTATTAATTTTTACCAGTGACCGGGTTTCATCGTGACCGACATCGTCAGACTAAAATTATTATTTAGATACATACATTTTTTTGATTGTATGAATTTAAATAATAATGAAAAATAAATCCAGGAACTATGAAATGTTCTAGTGTGAAAACACCCTTTTAAATAAATATTTCATCAAGCATATTTGAATTACACTTTGGTTTATTTGAATACATACACTTTTTTTTATGTACGTAGTAATTTGGAGTTTGCATCCGTTGTGTGGAGCCTACAATACATAACAAACAAAGAAAGGATTGAAAATGTTTAACGAATTTTTTTTAAATACCTAGATTATAAAAACAATAAAACGCTTTGTACATACAGCCAATCCGCCAAACAAAATGGATTTTTTACCCTTGAAAATAGACGCACTGTGTCTGAGTTATGTTATTTACATAAATTATTAAATAATAAAGTAGACTTTTTTAACCTACTCTCCGAAATTAATCTTAATGTCCCCTTTCGCGTGACAAGAAATAAGTTTTTTTTCCATCTCCCAGTCTGTAGCACTAACTATGCACAACACTCTTTCCTCTATCGTTCTTGCTCCAACTATAATGGTTTTTTTTCATCTCTTGATGTATTTTACATATCCCTTAATTTATTTTTAAAAAAAATAAGACTTATTATTTCTGGCTGCAATAGGATCCCACTCACTATTTAATGATGCACACTTCTGAACACTTACTCCCACACTAATACACATCAACACACATCTACACTTACTATCATACAAATACACATAAACACATCCTTTTGTTGTAACACAATTTAATAATATGTATGATTTTTATTTAGAAACTTTGCTGGTCTGTCTTTAAAAAGTTTTTTTTAAAAATATTATTATATCATTGTCGACTGTTTTTCCTTTAAAATAAATTTTTAAAAAATGTACTTTTTTTTTTAATACACACTTTTTTTAAACACTTTTTTTTTACATGAAGGTACGATGATCAGTCTTACGCTTCAGGTACCAGTCTAGGGACTATGAACTATTCTAGTGTGAAAACACCCTTTTAAATAAATATTTCATATTAACCATGTCGGGAATCGAACCCGAGACCTCTTGCATGGCAGGCTAACGCGCCGACCATTACACCACGGCCGACATTTTAATACATTTTCACTATAAAACTTCATAGAATTTTAAAAGTTACACCTTCTAAATGTAATTAAATATTTGTATATCACCACTTTTCTATGTCTACCGGTTTCGAGACGTACCCGTCTCTTCGTCAGGACACAAATTAAACCAACATGCAAAACCCATACACACCTTCACCATAGTTGTTGCACAAAAATATAAAACCAACACGACACTCGTTTTAATAAGCACATGCATTGATTAGCACAAACATGCACTGTTGGTTTAATTTTTGTCCTGACGAAAAAACGGGTACGTCTCGAAACCGGTAGACATAAAAAATTCGGTAAGTGGTAATATACAAATATTTAAAAACGATTAGTAAAATATTTGACCGCAAAGTTAATGCTTTTAATAGTAATAAAGATACACCTGCTTTTATTATATAAATTCAAACAAAACTTTAATTCTATAACTAAAATTCATTTACACACACAAAAATAATGATTATACATTTGATTTAAGACATATAGAATTTTTTTTTCGATAATCATTTGCTCTATCATAATAAATATCTATGTAATTTTTTTTTTCTTGTAATAGGGTTATAATAGGCTCTTTATACCACATATATGTAAATAGAAGAAATGCCGTATATAAATAAATAAATAAATAAGTCAATAATGTGCCATATTTTTTATAAAAAATTGAGGGTAAAATGTATCAGGTGATCTCAGACGCCTACGGGGAACGTACAATGACACAATTTCAACATAAAACACTGAATCAACATTATTGTGAATTATATTATACAAGTGCGTCATATCTATAGTTTGTCTTCGAGTTTCAAATATTTTTAATTTTTAAATACTCGAAGCGCTCTTCATAACATTGAAGTATTCTGGCCATATTACACTTAAATGACAAAGGACGAAGAATTTTTTCCTGTACAGTTTCAATTATATTTTTATAAATCACATAATAAGGTGACCAAACAAATCTTCCGAATCCCAAATTGCTACGTCCAAGACAATGAGGAATTCCCGGAATCCCGGAAACCCGGAATTAAATTTTAAAAATGTTTTTGTGTACACGTGAATATTTAAAAATTTTGGAGTAGGATGGAATATCTCAAAAACGCACGGAAAATAAATAAAAAATGTTAAAAATAGTACTAATTTTAAAATCGTAAATAATGACGTCACTCCTTATATCTTCGTGTAGTATTTCCGGTTTCCGCTTAAAGCCCCCGCAACGTTTTGACCATAGAAAAAAAAGAGTATAATTTGTATAATTTGGCATTTCAACCAGAGATTATGTCAACTTTCTAGGTTTTTCTAAATCGAAACGTTCGTAAAAACAACCATAACATAGAAATGAGCAAATTACGATCAACTAAATGAAGTAATGAAAGCAATATTCCATAGATTCTTCTCAGGTCAGTAAAAGTAAAAACGCCAACCGTTTCATGACGTCACTACTGAAAAAAGACACACTGATTACAATCATTTGGCGCGGTATTTGATAAATGAAACTTTAAAAAATCAAAAACGGTAAACGGATCATACACATCGTGGTTTGACATTCATAAAGGAGTGAAGCGGGGATGTGTGATGTCACCATGGCTGTTCAACGTGTATATCGATAACTGCATGAAAGAACTGAAAGGCTTAAGAATGGGAGCAAAAATGGGTGATTTAAAAGTCAATTGTCTTTTGTATGCTGACGATGCTATACTCCTTGCTAACAACAAAGAGGAACTGCAATTCTTGGTAACAAAGGTCTACGATGTATGCAAGAGAAGCGATTTGCTGATGAATGTCGATAAATCGAATGTGATGGTTTTTGAAAGAAATTAAAGTATGACTAAATGTGAAATCACTGTGAATGAAGTTATACTAAAACAAGTAGAGGAATTTGTGTATCTGGGAAGTATGTTCAGTAGGGATGGAATGACTGAGAAAGATATTGAAAGGAGGGTGAGTGCCGGGAACAGAGTGAACGGTGCACTTAAATCGAACTTGGCAAATAAATGCTTGTCACAAGAGGCAAAATTGGCAGTTCACAACGGAGTCCTGGTCCCGTCCCTGATGTATGGGAGCGAAGTATGGACTTTGAAAAACAGGGATGAAAGTAGGCTGAATGCTGTTGAAAAGCGATCTCTCAGGCGAATGTGTGGTAAAACTATGTACGATAGATGCCCAAATGTTGAGATCCGTGCATTATGTAAGGCTGAGACAAGCATTATCGACAAAATCAAGAAAAGAGCTCTTCGCTGGTTTGGACATGTAGAACGAATGGACAGCGAGAGAACGGCTTAGAGTATTTACAATGCGAATGTTGATGCATGCAGAAATAGAGGAAGACCGAGAAAGACATGGCATGACCAAATCCAACAAATACTTAAAGATGGGCATGTCAAAAGTCGGAATAATCGTCGCGCGTGCATGAGAAGATGTATGAATGTAGAGGAAGCGAGATCTGTATGCAAAGATAAAGTTTTGTGGCGTTCTATCCTCTCTGCCTACCCTTACGGGGAAACGGCGTGATGGTTTGTTTTTTTTTTTTTTTTAATCATATCTTTGTATTACCGCACAAATAAAAAAAATATAAAAAAATTGCTTAGTATAATAGTACGCTAATAGAAAAAAAATAATTAGAAAACAGTGAAATTCCTCACTATACAAACAAATTATTTTAAAAAGAAACGGTGCAAGGACGCAACCTTGGCGAACTCCGGCGGTGACCTCAAACCAATCTGTGATAACCGCCATGTGTAGATGAAGAAAATTGTGATGATGTCTTATTATTATTAATAAATATTAATAATACACTAGCAGCCATTAAGCTGATGCGTGCATATCAAGTGTACACGGTTATTAAACATTATACATTGCTGTGTGCATCTAGTTAACATTCATTGAACTACCACCAATCACTTTCTCGGGAAGGCCATTCCATTTCTCCACGACTCGGTTTGTCAGGAAGTTCTTCCCGGGGTTGGATGAGAAGGAGGTAGTGTTGAGTTTCAATGAATGACCTCTGAGATGGCGGTTTTCATTCATAGTGAACATTGATTTCAACTTGGGTACATTATATTGCTCAGTTAAGATTTTGAACGTTTCAATCAAGTCACCGCGCTGCCTCCGCTCCTCAAGTGAACTTAACCCGAGCTCCCTTAAACGGTCTTCGTATGATTTATTTCTGAGAGAAACTACCATTTTAGCTGCTCTTCTCTGGACTTTCTCCAACAACTCTTTGTCTTTTTTTAAATAGGGACTCCAGATTTGGTAGGCATACTTCAGGAGTTCTTGTGTGCTGATTTTTTTTTTTAATGTAATGTTTTCGAGAAAACACGAAATATTTTTCAATAAAAATAAAACACTGACCTCGACTCAATATTATGAACCCTTCTCCAATAATCTTCGGAGAAATTCAAATAAATTACAGATTACGTGTGCCTTCCTTTCAATAGTTCAAATATATTTCCCGCTCAAAAGTTAAGGATCAAAGCTTACAAAATATAGCCTTTGATGTACAAAGCACAGCGAAACACAAAAATCTGTGTAGATACTCTTTACCCTTTCAGAACTGCATTGATTCCTGTGAATATAAAAAGTGTTTTGAAATCTGTGCTCTGTGTAAACAACGAATGTCTTGAACAAGTAGAAGAATTTGTGTATCTAGAAAGCATGTTTTTAAGAGATGGAAGAGTTGAAAAAATGTTGAAAGGAGAGCAAATGCGGGCAACAAAATAAACAGAGCACTAAGCACAGTAATGGCTAATAAGAATATGTCAATCGAAGCTAAACTGGCAGTGCACAACGGAGTTTTAGTCCCATCACTTATGTATGGAAGTGAAACATGGAACTGGCAGAGGAAGGATGAAAGCTGAGTGAACGCGGTTGAAATAAATGTGTGGGAAATCAATGTACGACAGGGTTACGAATGATGAAATCAGGCGAGAGTGTAAATCTGAGACAAGTATAATTGATAAGATTAAGAAAGGGTCTCTGAGATGGTCTGGACACGTAAAACGAATGGACGACGAAAAAATGGTAAAACAAGTATATTATATGGTGAAAATGAACGGTAACGTGAGACGAAGACGTAGCATGATCAGATAAACCAAAATCTGGTCATGTCAAAAGCAGACAGAACCGAAGGGTATGTATGACAAGATTTATGAATGTGGAAGAAGCTAGGAATGTATGTCAAGATAGACGTGTGTGGTGGTTCATTCTCTCTGCCTGAAATGGCGTGATGGTAGTAGTAGTAGTAGTAGGACATACACGCATACAATGATGAAAATGACATTAACTTAAATAGAGAAAGATCACGTTTTTTTAAAAATGTTTTAAAGGAAGTAAGATCTATAAAGTACTGTCCAGTAAAAAAATATTTTTTTACTAAATATTAGTGGCATAAAAAATACTTTTAAAGTTGTAATTTCGAATTCCCACAAAAACGGTCATTTCATTGGCCACACGTCTACGTCTACGATTCATATTTATTTTTTCGTTGCCATTGAAAATTGTGTAGAACAATTTCACGAATCTTGACGTCACAACAACCAAGGCCAAATACGTCGCGTTTTTCTACGAACGTATTTTTATTTCATTTTACATTTATGTATGAAAACGTTTCTCTACAATAACCATATTGATTGCGAAAATACAATTAATTATTTTAAATCAATTTTATACATTTTTATTGGTATTCGTAGTATGTGATATTTCCTTATTGAACATGTTCAGAAAAATAAAACATGAATTTACACTATGTTTTTAATATTTAAAACTCAATTTACTTTGTAGATAAAATTGAAAATAAATGTTAACTGTCCATAGTAATATGGACTCTGCAAAAAAAAATTCTATCTAGCCGTTTTTTAATTTCAATGGGTATGGGTATAAATTAATATTGAATTTTGTGTATATTTTAAAGAACATCTGGCCTTAAAGGGTTT
The DNA here is from genome assembly GCF_059751315.1 of Micrasema longulum. Taxonomy (NCBI): domain Eukaryota; kingdom Metazoa; phylum Arthropoda; class Insecta; order Trichoptera; family Brachycentridae; genus Micrasema; species Micrasema longulum. The sequence continues at coordinate 112,436 of NW_028278381.1, forward strand.
ACAACTTAGGCCGACAGATTTAAAGAGAAATTCTTAATGTTTATTTTCTTAAATAAACTGTTTTCCTAGTTTAAAACATTTTTTCCCTGGGGGAAGAAAATTGAGCTGGAAACTCTATCTTTTTTTTTTTATTATTTGAGTTGGTTGTTTAATGTATGCAATAGGTCTCGGGTTCGATTCCCGACATGGTTGATGTGAAATATTTATTCAAAGGGTGTTTTTACTTTAGAATATTCATAGTCCCTGGACTGGTACCTGAAGCGTGAGACTGATCATCTTACCTTCATGTAACAAAAATGATCAAGATACGCTGCGATTGGTGTACCGATGCAGTGCCCTATGCACTATTAGGTGCGGAAAGGGAATGATGCATATATTAAATATAAATAAATACTGTGTAAAAACATTATTATTATTATTATTATTAAGAGCAAAAGAGAGTGGCTACTCGATCAAAAGTTTATATGTGATATTTTAATTTTTCATATATTTTCTTGTATTTAAAAAATAAATTATATTTTATTCTGATCTTTCGGGCTGTTAATTTATATATGTTATTCATTGTTTTTATAAATGTAAATAATATTATGTAAGTTAGTATAAAAATAATCTCCACCAACAAGCTACAGAAAGTGGCTTGGTGGGATTTTAGTTTTGGTAAAAATATACCAATTGATTTTTTTTTTAAATTGACAAAATGTATAATTATATTATTTAAATAAAAAAATAAAAAAAAAGTCCTATAAAGATTGTCTAGGTTAGGCACATGAAATAATAAAATTAAAAAATTAACGAATCAATAAATTACCCTATGTTATTTGACATATAAAAAAGCATATTGGAAAAAAATTTCAAGGTCAAGGTTCAAATAGATCAAAAGAAGTGTAATTTCGTTTCATGGGTCCGTTTTTTAAAAACACAAAAAATGATTACTCCTTTATATAGTAGCATTATGAAAGGCTTCTCTGTGTTAAGTTATCCGATTACACATCGTTTATTTCTTTTCATCCTAACAACACAATTCTTTTATCTTTTCGAGTGAAATGTATTGTTACTTTAGAGCAAAATATAAAGTATAAACACGCTAAAATGTGTTCCTATACATCACATTATGTAGACTTAGCTACTTTACGCAAGCGAATCAACTTCGCAAAACTAGTTTTGAAATATTTATTTATTTATTTTACATAAACGGCATAAATTGCCTTTAACATATTATTGAACATAAATATGAAAAAAAAATAAAATACATGTATAAAAACATAAAAAAAATTATAAAATTGCATAACTATAACAATAGTAATAAGTAGGTAAATACACATAAGCAACCAAAAATATGAACGAAATAAATACATAAATATGAAAAAACAAAAAAAGGAAAAACATTTTTAAATATAAAGAAAAGTTTAAGAATAATATTGCGAGAGAAAAAAAGAAATCAGACTCGTTTTATAACTATCAAGTCCAGAACCAAATATATCAGCCTTGTCCTCACACTGATTGCCATATCTATGGAGCCTAGGGATAGGCGAGTGCATGTGATAGTTGGTTCTAGAACTTGCAGAACAAAAAGGATATCTGTGGCGGGTATGTCGACCAGGTACACGGAAACACACCAACTCCAGCAAATCTGGACAGTCAATTAATGAATTGATCACCTTAAAAAGTAATATCAGGTCAGTTAGGATTCTTCTATCAGAAAGTCTTAAAAGATTTGCTGAAGACAACAATTGATTATAATTAAATAAAGCAGCTGGAATATGAAGTTTAAAATTAATATATTTTAGAAATTTAACAATAAAAAGCATTCATTTAAATACCAACTGATTTTACTAAAATAACATAAATCATCATCATTATTCCCTCTCCGCACCTAATGGTGCATAGGACGTTGCGTTGGTACACCAATCGCAGCGTATCTTAATTATTTTCAGTCTTGCGCTTCAGGGACCAGTCCAGGGACTACGAAATATTCTAGTCTTAAAAAAACCCCTTTAAATCAATATTTCTTATCAACCATGTCGGGGATCGAACCCGAGACCTCTTGAATGGTAGGTAAACGCGTTGACCATTGCACCACGCCGACATAAATAGCATTTCAAATAAAATATTTTAGGCGTTATATTGGGACACCATATCAAACCAAGAACTCTAGAGCAATGGTTCGACATTTATTTATTAATTCAAAATTACCCTCGTTTAAAGAATATATATAAGTGAACTTATTTAGACTTTTTAGGCTGTGCCCGTGTCAAGCCATAATAATGAATAAAAAATACAAAGTTAAATCAATTAGATTAAAATATAATGACATGTGATGCAATATAATAACAATCCACAAAAACAAGGTACAAGTAATAAATAACAAAATTCCAAAGAATACAATTTAAAAAAGACAATCAGACATAAATTTCAAAATGTTAATTATAGATTTTACAAATTCAGATTCATACATAATCAAATATACAAAATTACAGTATCATCGAAATTAAAAAAATAAAAGTAAAATAAAATATCATTGAAAAAAAATAAAAAAATAATAGTATCATTGAAATCAATTAAAAAAGAATATATCTATATAAAAACTTAATTGAAACGATAATTGAGATATGGTTTCTAGAAACTCACTCTGCACTGTAGTAAGAAATAGAAGTTATACACATTAGACACATAGACATTATTAATTATAGTAAGAAAAAACGTAAGAAATCTCATTACTTTAAAGTACATTTGAAGTTTTGTTTACTTTTAAAAAATCCACAAAACAGGCCCAAAAAGAGAATATTTGAACTGGGTCTATTTTGATCTACTTCGCGACTCGCGTTATTTTTTTAACCATCGGGCTTTTGAGTTAAGGTATACTACTCTCCAATAGTTAGATTATTTGACCCTTAAACATAGTTTAACTAATGTGAAAGATGTCGATCTCCAAAGTTATGATGTTCAGCTGTCTGACTTGTCCAATCGTCATAACCAGAGGCGGGCTGCTTCGGGAAGCCGGGAGGTAAAGCAGTCTGCCGGAATCAGAACCGCTCTCGCGGCCGTAGAGAACACTTTTATGCCGCGTATTTTGTATGTACAGTAGCGAGCACTGAAATCTTTCCAGACTAAAAATATCCGTTTTTTTAATAAGTACTGGATTTTTTAATTATTTATTGATAGATTTTTCCTACAAATTATTAAGCAATACTGTTTGAAAATGATTTACAGTAAAAGTGCCAATTTAGTGGCCAAAAAATAATATTTTTTCATTTTAGAGTAAATATGTAGGTTTTCGATTTTTTATCACAAAAATGAAAAATGCTCCTTCAATTTTAAAAAACCACGGATTTATTCAAACATGTATATACATTGGTAAAAATATATACACAATTATCAAAAACCAACAAAATAATGTCTTTTTTTAAATAACTGCTTCAATACATTTGGGCATGAATTTCACCAAATTTGGATAAAATCATGTGAAAAATTTTCAAACCCCTCTTTTTCAATTGTGTTTTTAAGGTTTTCTTTTGACGGAGGCTTCAATTCATTTATTTTAATGGCCATATTATGCCACAGGTTCTCGATGGGGTTCAGGTCAGGGCTATTTCCGGGCTAATCTAGTATTGGAATATATATATACATATGTATTTATATATAGTTGGATAATTCATACAGCCCCATTTTTGTGAAAATCACCTCAAGGGCGCTGTACAATTAATAAATATCCCAGTACGCCTTGCAGCTACAGACTTGCAGCTACAGAGCGCATGGACGGTTGGGATTCTAGTTCACGTTTTCAATTAAGATCAATAAAAAAATATAACAGATAGGAACTAGATTACAGGACGTCTTGCAGCTACAGAGCGCATAGACAGTTAGAAATTTAGCACCCATTTACAAAATTGACAAATAAATTTAGTGTATTAATGATATTTAAAAATAATAAAAAAATAATAATAAAAAGGAGTAAGATTACAACACGTCTTGCAGCTGCTAAGCGCATAGACGATTGGAATTCTAGACACCATTTACAAAATTTAGGTATTTTAAAGTTGATATATGAATGCTAGATAATCAATCACCGTGCAAATACAAAGCGCATGGACGAGTGGAATACCAGCAAAGTTAAAATGATATCAATTAATATAGAAAAAATGGATCACAGTGGTAAATTGGTCACGTGTTCATGCCAAGAAGTAAGCAATAAAAAACTAAATAAATCAAACACTGTTTCAACTCCATGGTTAACAAAGGGAGATAGATGTCCGAAGAGAAGCTTTTGTAGACTGTAGGTAGATACCGTCGCCATGTGGCCCACTGGCTGCTTGATAATTTCAATTCAAACCAATTGATAATGGAATCCCATGACTTTTCATATATTCTTTGACCTGAAAAATATTTTAATAGTGTCTAATTTTTTTTCATTCTTTATTTTACATTATAAATCAGAACAAAATCATACTCACAGTTTTTGCTCGGTGGCACGGTGACAAGCCTTATCAATCGGGCCTTAACGAATTGAATCGCGGTAACCTGGAAATTTAGATCCTGGGGCCTCTAAATGTATTTTTTCTTGTACTCAAAACTTAATTCACGACATAAATATAAATTTATTGTTTCAGGTTCCACAAAGTGACGACGGATTCCTGAATTTCACTTCTTTAAAAAGGGAACATTCTGGTTGGTACAAATGCACAGCCAATCACAGTCTCGGAGTGTTTTCTTCCATCGGATATTTTCTTAATGTCAGATGTAAGTTACGCAATTTTGTAATATTGATGTTTTTTGTTGGTATTTGTTGATAAAACTCCATAGTTAATTTATTTAATTATTAACATACACGGCACGCAGTGCCTTTTACCTTAAAACGATACATATTAAAAATAATATAAACATTTCAATATAATGTGAAAAACTTAAAAATTAAATAGAAAAGTGTTATTTTCCATAAATACTATATATATATAACACAGCAGTTTGTAATAAAAAACATATTTAGAAATAAAAAATAATTAAACAAAATAAAATTGAAAATAAAATTTTAAAAGGAAAATAATTTATGTTTATTTTTCTTTAAAAGGTGCAGAATATAAGTATATTAAATACAATAAAAAAAATTTGTCTCAAAAAAAATAAATTTAAAAAATAATAACAATGACAATTAGAGTAATTTAAAAAATAAGTATACACGTAAATATGGTACACAATAGTACCCATACAAAAGTAAACATAGACAGCACTATAATCTAAACAATGTAAATTACCGTTCATCATCTTTGAAATGATTAAATAGAGTTAATTTGTATAAGCTATACTTTTTTTGAAAAATATTAGCAACGTCGGAATAGTTATTGCCGAGAACATGGAGTCGATTCAGAATAGCATTATACGAGTACACGGTACGTGAATTGTTATGATCATGATTAAGATAAAATTATATATAAAGTAATCAATAAAACTTCTTGGTTTAGTTTTACTTTTTATTATTTTGACCAACGAGCGCTTTCGCCTAAGTAGGCATCTTCAATACTGGTGAATTGTTTACAACGTTTACAGTTTTTATACTATTCTTAACATATTTTGGAGATAAGATTAAATAACTATTTTAACAGGGGACATAATATTTATGTTTAAATTATTTAAAAATGTGTTTTTACATAAAATGTTATTATTGTCCCTGGACTGGCACCTGAAGCATAAGACTGATCATCTTACCTTCATGTTAAAATAATGATCAGGACCCGCTGCAATTGGTTTACGAATGCAGTGCCCTTTGCATCATTAGGTGCGGAAACAGAATAATGATTATGATGTTTTTTACTAAGTATTTTACCATGTTTTTTGCCCAACACTTTTTACTATTTCTTTTACGCTGTGCGGTCTTATAATTTATTTATTTATTTTAAAGAAACAAACAGTCGACAATGATATAATGACATTTAAAAAAATACAGTTTAAAGACAGACCAGCGAAGTTTCTAAATAAAAATCATACATATTATTAAATTGTGTTACAACAAAAGGATGTGTTTATGTGTACATGTATGAGAGTAAGTGTAGATATGTGTTTATGTGTATTAGTGTAGGAGTAAGTGTTCAGGAGTGTGCATCATTAAATAGTAAGTGGGATCGTATCGCAGCCAGAAATAATAAGTCTTAATTTAACAATGTTTGATTATGTCCAAATGCTTGCTGACTGGCTGGATTTCCTCCCTAGGGAGTTGTTCATATTTAAATTTATTTCGACAAAAGTCAACAGATGGAAGATTTGAGGAAATGTGGATGTTCAAACATGGGCAGAATGGTGAATGTTACACAGTGTGTAAAGTGGCCACTTAAACCAGCCAATGACAGGTCATAAGCCCTGTAAATGCCTAGACTTCCATATTCCCTTCTCAAAATATTTTTTTCCCTCTCTGTTGAAATAAATTTAAAGTCTTAATTTATTTTTAAATAAATTAAAGGGAATGTAAAATATATCAAAAGATGATAAAAAACATTATAGTTAGAGCAAGAACGATGGAGTAAAGAGTGTTGCGCATAGTTAGTGCTGCAGACTGGCAGATGGAATAAATACTTATTTCTTCAATAAATTTACCCAAATATTAAATATTGATGGCCATTTTCAACGAGTTGTAAATAACTCACTATTTGAAAATGGGAATCAAGTTGGGGAGAGTGAGATTCGAACCACGGATCTTTGGTCCGTGAGTCCGAGACACTAGTCAACTACAACTCGATTCGATTATTGCTTTGAATATTACTTCAATCCTCACTAATCAACCTGTCACGTTTCAGATGACGTCATAGAAGCCACGGAAGAGCCTGATGATAACGACAAGCCGATTTCCGGAGAAGTCGAAGTGGCTTTAGGAGGTGCCGTTCAGCTTCAATGTCCGACAGGTAGTGTATTTTTTAAAACATTAAAAAAAAAAAAAATTCAGAAAACAAACAGTCATAAGTAAAAAGTATTAAAAACAATATTTTTTTAACGTAAAAATACCATAATAATAAATATTAAGTTTTTATAAATTATGCAAAAGATGTGAACATAAAATGTGACCAACAGATTACAACAGGAATGGAGAATACCTTAAATAAGGGAATATGGAAGTCCAGGCATTTACAGGGCTTATGACCTGTCATTGGCTGGTTCAAGTGGCCACTTTACACACTGTGTAACATTCACAATTTCGCCTATGTTTGAACATCCATATTTCTTCAATTGTTCCATTTGTTGATTTTAGTGAAGTCAAAGAGCTGAAACCTTTATTGTTGTGAAGAGATTCATCTGACTGAATTATTTCACATACCAGGCAACGTCTGAAAACAATTTATCATTTTTTGAACTTCGTCTTGGACCAGTTGGTTTCATTACAATATTTGAGTTTGTCCAAATGTTCGTAGACAAAAGACTGGATTTCGCCCCCTCGGGAGTCATAAGAATTAACAAATTACTGAATAAAAAAGGTTAACAAGATGATAGACGATACTCGAACTCAAAGGATCCCCGTTTTATTTTGGTATGCAGTTTACAGGATCTATTGTCCCTTTTCCATGGAGGTTATTGTTAGTAATAAATTAAAATAAATAAAAATACCGAATGCCATCCACGCACACACACATGAACTATGAGTCGTAAACTTTATAGCAGTTTGCACTCACCTAAATATTACAGAATTTCTAGCTAATTAATGTTAAGCAAACATTACTTCAGAGTTTACTTCTTCCACTCCTTGACCATGCAGATGTATGTTATCCAGATGCCAACTTTGAATTACTGGATAAGTTAGAACGATTGAAGAATGTTTGCACGCAATTACACTGGCTCAGAAGAAACATTTACATTCTATCACTTCTTCACGATATTTTTAATAATCCCACTTCGCCTGTTTATCTGAGAGAGCTCTTCCAACCTCGATAGCAACACGGGCTATCTCTTCGTTCTAGTAACGAGAGAACCCTTTAATACCTTTTCATCGCTCTAATTTTCTAGCCTTCTTTTTCACAGTAGTAGCTGCTCGATTGTAGAATAATTCACCCATTAATTTTAGAGATGCCCCTTCTTTATTTACGTCAAGATTGAAATGTCACTATCTAAATATTTCAGTTGTTTCTTTATCCTTATTTTTTTTTCCTATCCCCTCTCCTCTCTTCACAGTATAGGGTTAATTTTTTTATGTATTTTTAGTTTGTTAATCTTTGTTTTTTATTTTATATAAAATCATAAGATACAAGATGTCCATGTACTTGGAATCTTCTTAAACTGAACGGTTTGGGTAAGGAGGAAGAAATTGCTTTATGGCAATATGCCCGCCCTTATATGTATATAAATTGTAAATGTAAATTAAGTGTTTAATAGATAAATGACCGCACATATAAAACATACACAAACATATACATTACATGCGGCACATATACATAGCATAAACCACTCAAGATGCACATTCAGCAACTACCCCAATAATCATCCCCATGAAGAAATTTTCTATACCAATGCAACGTGCAAATAAAAATATCTACATCAATACTGAGTCCATTATAATTACTACAGGTACGTCTTATGAATAAATTCGAGGTATAATTGATTTTTTTTACAAGTTTTTTACTATTTTATTTTTAATTGATTTAATTGACGGACTTATTCAGTCCATTTAAAAAGGTTAATACATTTTTCAATAGTTTATACAGGTACTACTCGTATTATTATAAAATACATATAAATAAAATTAAAGCTAAGTCAAAAATTCAAAATTAATTACTACCTCAAGACAATATTCGGTCGATCTTGGTGATTTTTTAAATCTATAAAGACTTACACCAAAAAAGTCCAGATCTTGTCACGAGTTTACAATACGACACAATTAGGACATTGGTGCATGCAAGCCATAGTTTGTACTGTGTTGATTGAGGAACAGAACACTATTATTTCGCAACCGGCGGATTGGAACATTGAATGTCACTTGTTCTAGTAACGATGGTACATCAACTAAGCCATTCAGTAAATGAAACGTAAATATGCAGTCAATGTTATTTCTACGTTTTTGTAGACTTGAGATTTTAACATTGACTCCATTTCTCCGTTAGTGTAGTCTCCCCTCTCGAGGCCAATCATCCATGCTACTTTTCTTAGCAAACGACGGTATATAAAATAGGGAATTTAATTTGAGTATAGCGAAGAGGACAACGGAAACCAATATTTGTTTTCTTATTTCAATCAAAATTTTTGGGTAGATATTAAAGTAAATTTATCAACATCTTCTAAGTCCGTCCCTCAATTCTAAAGATCGTGACCATGAACACTTCTGAATAGTCTGTTCCCCTCCAGTCTGTTCTCAGCCCGACGAACTGACACATCAAATTTTAGCCCCGTAGCCTCCTTTGTTTGGTCAGTCCACCTATATGGGATTCTACCCCGGCTTCTCCTACTTTCAACTCGGCTAGACATTATTGTCTTTTCTAGATTGTCTGGCTCGCGTCTAGCAATATGTCCAAAGAAAAACAGTATTCTCCTCAAACACACTACTGACAGACGAGTTGCAATATGGAGCTCTTCCAGTATCGATTCATTCGTCCTTCTGGCTGTCCAAGGCACTTTATCAACATATAAGAAGAGGTAGTATAGAAGTCTGAGCATCTACAGGGCTTTTGACCAGTCATTGGCTGGTTTAAGTGGCCACTTTACACACTGAAAATGGCAGTTTTAAAAAAGAACTAAAAACCAAACACCACCTTTATAACGCCTGCATAACACATATTCTCCTCTACGGATGCGAATCGTGGCACCTCACTAGGGTCCAAAATTCTGAGTTTTGAGAATAGGTGTTTCAGAAGAATCTTAGGTAAAGAAATAAAAGAACGGACACAGCAAACTTCGGTGACAACTATCGTCAAGCGGAGGCGATACGTTTGGCTAGACCATATTCTGCGGATGCCTCCTGAGAGCCTTAAGTACGCTTGCCTACTTTACAAGACATCAGGTTCTCGACGTTCTGGACGTCCACTGCCGACTGTTCGCCTGCAGTTTATGTCAGAATTTTGAGTTTGGAACGTAAAAATTATTTAAAAAAATATTCCACACTACTTTTGGCCCTCAAGTGAGGTGTGAAGTTGATCTCTGTCTGAATATTTTGTTAATTATCTATAATGATAAAATTATTTTTTGTTAGTAAAGATATAACTTAATCACATTACAAATTCGAATACGTTTTAAAATTACCGAAATGAAAAAAGTTTACACTCCGCGGAACTGGTTCCGTTGAACGCCTGGCTAATATTGATGAAAATAATTGCTCATTAAAACAATGCTACCCATTTATTACAAAACAAAGTGCGACTTATGCCCTTTGGTTTTAAAATTAAATGGACTGATTTTCACATTTGAATACAAAATGACAGCCGGTTAAGCGCAAAAAATCGAACTTTTAGAAAACTTCAAGCTCTGGTTGGGGGCCAAAAGTAGTATTGTGATGGCGATTATAATTTGCGTGGATATTATTTGACTGAATCCGCTATCTGTGATAAAATTTGCGGGAAAATAACAGATGCGTCGCGTGGAGATGGAAAATGCGGAATCGAACAGCATGCGGCTAAACAAACTTCAGTAGACAAAAATCCTACCTTTAGGAAGACAGGAAAGGGAATCAGGGACAGGTATCCGGATGATATCTCCAAGTTCTGAGTAGTTTTTCCTTTTTGGTTCCGGTACTTTCACTATAGTTATTTGCGAAATATAAAGATGAATGTGGCGGCGCGGCGGTCAGATGATGTAAAGATGTTCAGATGCGGGCAATGATTATAGGACGAACAAATGCGGGCAGATGAAATTCTAACATGCGGAAGTTAGCAGAAATCAACAAGATGATAAAAAATGTGTAATTCTTGATGTGGTTGCTATGGATATGAAAAATTGTTCCCATAGCAACCGTAGCTACCCATGGGCATAGAGACGAGGAAAATAACAAACATTGAAAGTTGGGAGATCACAGGATGGGTAGGATAGGTGGGCTTTCATCCGCCGGTGGTCCATCCAGCCACAAACCACTCAATCCCATCAACCAGTCGCGCAACCATGTATCGAATATTTTTTTTGATATTTTTTGCATTCCAAATAATCCAAAAGGCAGCTTTTTAGGCCCCTTTCATTTCAAAAATCGGAAAAAAAATACCGGCCCACTCACAATATACATACTGTCATTTCAAGTTTGATGGTGGAGCTCTACGGCGAAATTGGATGAAGTATTGCCTAAAGTAAAAAGGCTAACAGCGAAAACTTATTCAAGTCCCTATTAAATAAAATAAAAATAACAAAATGGTGTAGGTTTTAGTTACACTAAGCGGCACAGCAATAAAATGGCGTTCGCAAAGACAACAGAGTTTAAAAACAGCCTCCGTAAATAAACACAATACCCCCTTGGATCAAAAGGATCCACATGTAATGAGATACGCCAATTTATTTCTAAAATAAAACAGCGAGAGAAAACATTCTTTGTGTTTTTGTTTGCTTACCACTTTAACTTTCCGCTGCGAAAATAAACTTACCAAGTGTGGAAAAGTTACGTCGAGGTGCAAAAGAAAAGCAATTAATTTCTAGATCAGGGCCAGGGGAACGATTACAATGGGAAGTGAACAGAGTTATCTTCAATTGTCTATGAATAGAACAATGTTTTGTTATTGAAATTATTTTTGTGTATATCGCTAGCCCGAAGCAACAGTGAGATATCTCTTAACCTTTTTCTCACTTGCATCCAAAAATTACACATGATCCGAACGGGGGGACCAAACGACCCCAGCGCCTACTTGTATATGGCGTCAGGAGAAACAAACGTTGGAAGTGTTTATGACCGTGCAATAATTTATTCATGTTTTCGCGTACACATATTTTACTTGTTCGAGAATTTTATTAATTTTTGTTAGTTTGCCGAATGCTTGTGTACATTTAGTGAAATTGACCAAATTGGTCTATGGGGGATTTGAATCCCCCCCCCTTTCGGTCCGGCTAGGTTAACAGAGTAGTCTTCAACTGTCGATATAACAATATTTTGTTTTTGTTTTTTTTTGTGTATATATATTGTTTTTTAGTTAAGGCAAAACTAGGTCTACAAGTTTAATTTTGTTTATTTATTTATTTATACATTTTATCATAAATACAATTTTATGTTCACTTTGCCCAACTAACAAGGGTACATACCCCGTTCCAAGCTAGGCAATTACATTATAATACATGATAATGGTTTACAAGTTAATTGAAAGCACAGACTAATAAAATATAAACTTACTCGTATACACATTTTGATACACACATATACATATATACATACATACATACACATCTATATATATTTATTTACACACATATATACATATACACACATATATACATACATCCTTACACACACATGTATATACACCCATGCGCATACACATACATACGTTCATAAAACATAGACGGATTTTCATATTTTTTTGCATTTCATTTTTTTGCACCACAACAGGCCAGGAGGCCCAATTACAGTGGTGAATTACATTACAGAACAACCAGGCTTGAAAAAAATCACAGTTTAATTTAATTTTAATTATTAATAATTTTTGTGTTCACACCGGGAATCGAACCCGGAACCTTCCGTGCGTGAGTCAAGCGTCTTGACCACTACACCACGGAGGCCGCCGGATATAATCCATGGCCTTATCCCACTGAGTTCTTCCAGGGTATGCTCGGTTACAGCGGTTTGAAGACCAGAAGGAGTGTGTATTTAACTACGCACTTCTTTCGATTGTTGCGCGGTATTATTGGCAACCCTTAAATTATGCGGAGAATTAGCTTTTATGTTCCGGATAATTACCTTTGACAGCGGCAGCATAGACTGTTTCACATTCCAATATACAGGAACTACCTGCCAATGGTTATGTCTGTTGGAAGGGCTATCTCTATGTTGAACAATATTACTTTGGACACTGACATTTTTCACGTCTCTGAGGGAGTTTTTGGTTACAAGATTCTCTTACTTTTTTAACATATTATTCTCTGGATATTATGTATACTTATGTGTTTTTTTTATATGCACCTAGTTTGACCTAAGTATTTTAATTCTTTCAAAATGTATCAATTAAGATATTCCATTTTGTAATGTACATATAAATGAATAAATAAAATTGAAAAATAGACAATTTATTTAATATAACGGGAAACTTCATGATTGCCGTTAGTACATATTTAAAAAAAAAAAAAACTTTATTTTTAACATTCATCTCCAATCCGCGGCATGCATCAGCTTTTTTGACTCTCTACGACCAATGTCATGAAAGAGCGAGGTTAACACTTTCCGCAACTTGACAACACTCCCATCTTTACACGATTCTGGAAAAAAGTTATGGACCTTCTTGCCAACGTAATAGTATTGTCTTGATGCCAGAACAGTGTTGACCCCTTCACGTGGTATTATTTTTACAACTATCTAAAATAAGTGCATTACAAAAAAAACGATTTTTTTCGACGAAATTGTACATGTATGTATTGGAAATGTATTCCCTGTAATTTTAAATTTTACGGCGTTCCGCGTTGTCGATAAAATAATACTTCACAGTTAGACGGTAAAACAAATAAAATCAAGATGGCGACATTACGTCAGACTTTTAATAGTGTAAACGAATGCCTCGACTGATGATTATTTTTATTTTCAGGCAGTATAGGTTGCTGGGGGCGCTGGTCAGATGGACGCTGGGCAGGAGCGGGGGCTGCCGCTCCACACGGGGCTTTGTCCCTTCGGGGGCTCTTGTATCAGCAGGCGGGCCGCTACCGCTGCGAGGGGCTCTCCAGGGACAGCCAGGGTCGGCTGCAAGTGTTGAGAGAGCACACCATCCTTGTAACAGGTCAGAACCGCTTGTATTTTCCTTCTAGTATCAATTTGTTTGTGACACCTGTTTTTTTTTTATCATTCGAATAATTTCTATCAAACTTGTTATTGTTGTTATTTTTATTTATATATTATGTAGGTGCATATAATATGTATTTGTATGTTCGTTTTGAATTATCGTACGCGTATTGTCATACCTACTATGTTTTATTGTTGAAATTACATTGTATTCACTGCATTTTGTGGTTACCTACCGTACTCATATTGTATGGGACTCGTTGCATATTATTCATTCAGTGTGTATGAATTAAATTTTAAAATAAAATTCTTATTTTTCTAAATATGGTTTGGAAATTTTTACACTTAAAAAAATATAATTAAGACATTTTATGACTTAAATATTTACAAAAACGTTTCAAAAGTAAATATACATTAGTATTATTTTATTTTATTTTTTATAATCAAACTTCTAACCAAGTTCTTTCTTGTACACTTTTCAATATAATTCCACGTTTTTATTTATTTTATTTTTATTTATGCACCACAACAGACCAGGAGGCCTAATTGCAGTGGTGAATCACATCACAGAACACCCAGGCTTGAGAAAAATCACATTTTAATTTCAGTGTTCTCACCGGGAATCGAACCCGGAACCTTCCGTTCGTGAGTCAAGCGTCTTGACCACTACACCACGGAAGCCGCCGGTTATAAATTATTTATATTTTATATACTTACGCACCCACACAGCGCACCCTCTCCCTCATTCATTCACACACGCACATGCACACCCTCCTCATTCAATCACACGTACACACATGCACATACACACACATGAATACAAACATCACACATATACAATTATGTAAACTCTTTTTCTTATATATTATTAGATTTACAGTGGCTTTCTTTAATTGCCTCTAGTATTGTTAATATATTTCTCTTTTTTTTTTCATGTAAAACTGTATGGTAGAAATAGAAATGGCTTTGTAAATAATAGACATTGAACCACTTACCCGAGTCCGTTTTAGCGGTCATGTTTTTTCAGATCTGCACTTTACAAAAACAATTTTTTTGCATAAATGATACGAAATATTTATTCAAACCGTGATTTTACACTAGAATATTTTATTGTCCCTGGACTGGTACCTGAAGCGTAAGACTGATCATCTTACCTTAATTTAAACTGATCAAAATACACTGCGATTAGTGTTTCAACGCAGTTCCCTATGCACCATTCGATGCGGAAAGGGAATGATGACGACGTATAATTATATTTTAAAAAATAATCTTAAAATAATAAAAGTGGAAAAACTTTGAAAGTTGTTTTTTTAACCTTTTTAATTTAAATTCTCCGCGAAGCTGATTGCTCAAGGCACAATTAAAGAAATCTTTAGCGGAGGAGCCTCCTAATTAGGCTTCACCCCATAATTGCCTACCCCATCGTTGCGCCAAGCTCGTCATTGTGCCCATTTCCTTTGTAAATTATATATCTTTTGTTGCTTATTTCAAAGTGTCAAAATTTGCCAAAGGAGTCGCACAGTTTCACTTGAAGCAGTACACGCGAACCGTTCGACTTTATGTCGAATGCGACATTAAAATAGCAAAAAAGTATCCAACAATATTTCTGTCGTCCTTACGAAGAGTCGGTACCTAACATTTTTGACGACGTGACATGTCGTTAAATACAGATTCGGAATCATGAAGAAAAGATTTTATTTTTGATTTACTAACGTATCAATATTCCTTCAGAAACCACGAAATCCAGGAAGCAAAACTGCAGTTACTAGATTTTCAGTTTATAATCACCTTTAATTCATAAATTTTATTAAATATTTGTATATGACCACTTACCGACTTTTCTATGTCTACCGGTTTCAAGACGTTTCATTGGTGTCCTGACGAAGAGACGGGTATGTCTCGAAACCGGTAGACATAGAACCCAAATATTTCTTTAAAAAAAAAAAAAAAAAGAAAAGTCGGTAACTATACAAATATTTAATAATTGACCACAAAGTTAATGCAATTAATATTAATAACCTTTAATTCAGTTTAATTTATCAACTGTCCATTATTTACTATAGGAACAAAAATTCTTTAACATTTTCTTGTATACCCACGAACAGGCCATGCCTTTGTGGGATTTTTCGTTTAATATTTTTCTATTAATATGTACTTCATTGATATGTAATTATGCTTTTTTAATACTCTTTTTTATTATCATGTTTATTGTAAAAAAAAAACAAAAAAAATGAATGAAAAAAATTAAAAAAATAAATTTAATAATATGAAAACTAAATTAATATCTCCAATTGTTTAATTTCTTTCGATACACGGCACACAGACTATTTCCTTGCCTCTTAACCTCCTCCTCTCTTCATAGTATAGTGTAGTTATTATGTCAATTCTGTTAGTCAATTAGTCAATCTGATGATGATTTTGTCAATTTTTAATTCTTTTTAATATTAGCGTTTTATACAATACAAAGTTGCGATATTTCAACTTTGGAAAGCATTTTATACGAGTTGGAAATATTTAAATGTATTGCAACAGAGAGGGAAACATTATTGAGAACGTAATATGGAAGTATAGGTATTTACGGGGCTTATGACCGGCCACTTCACACATTGTGTAGCATTCACTATTATTCCCATGTTCAAACATCCACATTTCTTCAACTCCGCCATCAGCTGACTTTTGTGAAGTAAAGGAGCTAAAACCTTATGTGGGTGAGATTCATCCGGCTGAACCAAATCATCTACTAGGCAATGCCTGAAAACCATTTTCCAATTTTTATACTTCTTCTTTTACCAGGCAGTTAATTCAGCAATGTTTGAGTATGTCCAAATGCTTGCAGACTGGCTGGATTTCCTCCCTAGGGAGTTATTCATATTTTCAAAAAAAAAACTTTCTCTCTCTTGTGCAATAAATTTTAATATGAAAAACTCCCCAGGGAGGAAATCCAGCCAGTCTGCAAGCATTTGGACATACTCAAACATTGTTGAGTTGTAATTAACTCACCATTGGAAAATGGGCACCAAGTTGTGGTAGAGCGGGTGCGAACCTCGGATCTCTGATCCATGAGTTCGCGACACTAGCCACGAAACCACAACTTGGTTCAATATTTGGTTTTATTTCATTCAAGCTAGACGCTAAAATTCCTCAAACATCTTTAAATCCACTTTTGCGATATATTTCATACTGCCATGATAAAAAACTGTGTTAAATATAATAAATATCGCTTCGACTACCGTACCCCGACACATGTCGAGCTCTCTATTTTGTGTGCCAGCAGTTCGTACGAACTATGCCCAGAACTCTCCACTTATACGTTTTGCTAGTGAATATAATTTGAACTTTCCCGTTATTGATCCATTTGATTGTAAAAAAATAACATTTAAAATGCGCGTCTTAAAACATACTTTTTTGTCTTATACTTAGTTTCAATAATAAAGTTTTATTTTATCTTATTTTATTTTATTATATTTTATCTCTAATTCTTTATATGTTATATATATTTATATTTTCGACACTTGACACTTGTGCAATATTTACACACATGTCCACCAATATAACACCCACTCACCCACTTACACTCACACAAACACACTAGTATGTATTATTCGTGTATTTAATGTATTTCTGTGGATATCTGTCATTGGTTTTATTCTCTGTATATTTTATTTGTTATATTTTTGTTACATGTATTACTGTTGATATCTCCCAATAAATAAATAAAAAAAACAAAAAAAATATGGTTCACTGAAACGAACATAGTAAATTCTCAATAAAATTTAATCTACGTAAAAGTGTGTATTTATAGCGTAACGTTTTTGATTTTTAAGCTGAAATTTATTTATAACATTCCTGCAAAACTTGGCTTGCTTCGATAAATTCTTTCGTGTTGAAAAAATCTCTTGCCTAAAAATTGTGTAGTGTCTGAAAAAAAAAACATGATGTGAGGTTTTTCGAGAAAAAATCATAAAAGATAAAATTTAACTTCATTGAATTATATTACTTAAAATTTCAAGAAAACGATTCATGAAGTTTTCGAGAAAAACTCTCGAGAAGTTAAAAATATGGACTATGAAATTACTAGATTTTACTTTCTTATTCAGGAGCACATACCGTGTTTCAAAATAAAATATGAGAATAAACTATAGTACATACATACTTTCTAAAGTAATCTCTATTTTTCGAATAAAAATAAACACTTTGAATCAAACCTTGACCGTAGCGCGACAGAATGAATGCAACTAGTTAACCACAGATAAATATATGTACTTTAGGACGCATTCATTAATAAACGCATGGATTAGTCATACCAATTGAACGTTGTCACGCAGAAAGCAGCTTGCCATAGAAAAGTGAAACTGAGACAAAAGCACCATTGTAAAAAGAGTGAATAATCAAATCTAAAATCTACAAAGTTGAAATGTTCTTGACTTTGACAAATGAAAAACCGTGAATACATTTGTTTTTCATTACAAACAAGAACCTAATTTTGATTTGACCAGTTTTAATGATTTGAAAAATACCGTTACATTTTTTTCTGGTGCTGTGAATGTTTTCTGCAAATTGAAAAATGCCATTTTTGTGATCGACACTATTTTCAGAAGGTGATTATTAGAGTTTTTTGTGTAAAAGCGGTCTAGCTGTTTTTTTTACAAAACATAGGATTGACCTCACTGCACCCGATAACACCAATTTTTCTTTTTTTAAATTGTAGACTGGCTACTTTCTGCATAACTACGTTCAATTAAGCATGCTTTTTTCAAGCTGATTATCCTGGAATACTTTCATGACGTCATAGCTCAAAACTCTGAAGTGAATTTAAAGCGTCTAGCTTGCATGGAACGAATCAGTATGCGGCGCCTGTTTCTTCATGTTGATAAATAAATTTTTAAAAATTGTATAAGAAATTGCGACAAATGGACAAAAGATAGGTGTCTGTCATCGACCACGTTATTTCTCGTTCGACAAAGACATTTGATTGTGGAAACCTACAGAAAAGAGCATGACATTGACCGTAGCGCGACAACAAGCGAATAAATGCAACCGGTTAATCACAAATAAATATTTTTATTTTATTTTTATTTTATTTTCTTTTATTTAGGAAACATACAGAGCAGTTACAAAGTTTTATATTTTACACTGTTGGACTTAACTCTAATGGACCAGTGAAGTTTGCATATTATAAAGTAATTATATGTAAGGTTATTAATTAAAGTACAAAAAAGAGAAGGAAAAAAAACATAAATGGAAGTTGTTTAAAAATTAAAATTAAACTAAAAAAATGAAGAAAGTTTGTAAAAGTAATTAAAATAAAGAATGAAAAACATGCTCAGATGTTAAAATAAAATAAAATAATAAGAGCATTTTTTTAAAAGGAAAAACATAAATATACACATACTTATTTTAAGAGATTCAAAGAAAAGATGAGACGAACCTTTAAAGAATCTTTAAATAAGAAAATAAATTTAAGTCAATTTAAAAACACCTTCAAAACTAATGACATAGTAAGAGCAGCAATATATTGATTTTATAAACATATACAATATAAGTAATTAAAAGTAGTTTAAAAGTATAATAACATGTCAATGCAGCAGAGAAAAAAGAAAGAATAACAGGTATAGCAAGTAATATTTAAAATTTGAAAAAGCGAAAATATATGCATTTTAGTATGCAATTGTTAGTAAATGCATGGATTGGTCACCAATTAAGCTTGCCTTTGTCAAGCTGATTATCCTAAAATACTTCCATGACGTCATCGTTCGAAAATTCTGAAGTGAATTTATAGCGTCTAGCTTGTATGAAACGAAAATGTGCGGCGCCTGTATCTTCATTGTTATTATTATGGATAACCTATATAGCGCCATTTTCGTAACAAAATACTTGTTGGTAAATAAATTTTTAAAATGTGTACGACATTACGACAAATGAACCGAAGATAGGTGTCTGTCATCGACCGCGTATTTTTTCGTTCGACAAAGAACAAAGACATTTGATTGTGGAAATCTACAGGAAAAATCATGAGCTTTGTTCAATATCAGAACAAATTTCACAAAAACTTCAAATATTTTACTCATTTTCTGAAATTTACGCCTAGTTTACCTGATTTAAAGGATACTGAATTTCTACTATAAATAACTGACGAAAAATCACCATCATCGTCAAACCCCTATCTACACAGGGTGGTGCGTAGGGTACTGCATTATTAGCAAATAAAATACTGATTTATTTGACGGACTTATGCCGTCCATTTTAACACTGGTAAAAACAATTTCTTATAATAAATACAGGCATTTATAAAATAAAATAAAATTAAGGCTAGGACAAAAAAAAATTACTGCCTCAAGACAATATCCGGTCTATCTTAATAATTTTTAAATCTATAAAGACAAAAAAGTCCAGATCTAGTCTCGAGTTTACAATATCACACAATCGGGACATTGATGCATGCAAGCCATAGTTTGTGCTGTGTTGATCGAGGAACAGCATATAAAATGTGAATCTACCGTAGAATGTTAAGAATATCATGGATCAATGAAAACCAGCAATGAAGTTTTAATAGACTATAGTCCTTAAAATATAGCTTGATTAAAATGACAGCTGTCAAACTAATGTCACTGGTGATGGGAAATTACTGATCACTGATCAAATCGATTTTACGCAAACATGAAAGTCTGTTTCCGAAAATCGATATAAAAACGCAAAAGCCAATTAAGACAATTATTTACTAAAAAATAAGACATTTATACTTTTTTTCATAAACAACTTCACATGAATTTTTTATTTTATTTGATCAATTTACATTGATCAATTTGTCCCATCTCTAACATTTTTGCAAAATGATGTAACCTTGTAAGAACGTCGTTCATAATTAGGTTTTTGTAATTTTTTTTTTAGTTTTAAAGCTGATTTTATACATTTATGTTGATTTATATGTCAAGCATTGTATTCAAAAAATAAATAAACTTGCCAGATACGAATGATTTTTCGTGTGTCAAAATAAATCACTCCTTAGACGTTACTACAAAGTTATGTCGTCACTTTTGCTGACAACTGTCATTCTAATCAAGCTATATTTTAAGGACTATAGAAAGGGTCCAACAAAAATTCTATAAACAGGTCGACTACCGGTTAAATAATAATTTCTCTAACTATGCTGAAAGTATGCACTACCATGGAATAAACTCTTTTAAAAATCGAAGAATAATGTTAGACCAGTTATTTTTATATAATAATTAGTTCTCTTAATCTACTTGAAAGAATTCCATTCCGTGTGCCATCTAGACCAACAAGATTAAAGAGCAGAGCAGAGAGAAAAAACAGGTCGCAGTGACGTCGGGAGCTCTGTTCCCTGTGAATATATATTGTGACGGGCCCCCGTGAATAATGAGTACTTACATTTTTTTTTTTGTGTTTTTACAATAAACACAAATGATAAAACGGAGTATTTAAAAAAATAAAGAATAATTACATAGCCATGAAACACATATTAATAGTAAAAATAGTGAACAAAAAAATCCCACAAAGGCATGGCCTGTTCGTAGGTATAAAAAAAAAATTAAATGATTTTTTGCTCCTATAATAAATAATGGACAGTTATAATATTTTTGTGTAACATAAGAAAGAAAAAATAAGATATTCTGTAAAAGATAATATGTTTTTTTTATAGTAATTAAAAAAGGAAATAAAAAATATTAAAAAAAAATAAAAATATTCCTTATTATTAAAGGACAACAAAATAAATCAAAGAAAAAAAGAGTTTGTATCTTTAGTTTGAATCCAAGATAGTGCATGTTTTTTG
This sequence comes from Micrasema longulum, assembly GCF_059751315.1. NCBI lineage: Eukaryota > Metazoa > Arthropoda > Insecta > Trichoptera > Brachycentridae > Micrasema > Micrasema longulum. Next base: position 134,083 of record NW_028278381.1, read on the forward strand.
AAAGAAGGAAAATTTTAAAAGTTTTTAATCAATGAAATATTATCAGTAAAAAAAGAATTAAAATTTTTTGGGCCTATAAAATATGCGTGTCTCTATGCAAGCCGCGTTTTACAATGTGGTATTTCTAACACACGATTCCTTCTTTGACTTGATCTATTTGAATTACTTGTGAATAAATTTTGGTTCTTAAATATATATTTTAAACATCGAAAACAATATATTTGTCTTAGATCTAAAAGTTTAACTTCTTGGAACAATTAGTCTTTTAAACACATAGGTTGAATATCTCAGTTTATTAACAATTACTTCAATATGATTAGTCCATTTAAGTTGACAGTCAATGATTACTCCCAGGTATTTTATGCACATATAAATATATATATGTATGTAGATTGTTTTTTTATAACTTTTTTTTTTTTATATATTTTTAAATTTGGATTTTAGGCCGTAGCGTTTTTAACAATCTTGACAATTTTACATCGATCGATAAGGTGGTTGATAAGGTTTAAAAAAAACCGATATTTTTTGATTATCATTGTTCAATAAGTCCACTTGTATTCACTACAAACTCTCGCATACGAACAATACTCACACACCCATACACATATACACACACCGTCACATACCCTAAATATATTTACTCACCCTCACTAACATGTACAATAATAAAACGGATACACTAAAATTGTTGTGACTAAAACTAGTATTTAGAGTAAATATTTTTATGTTATAATAAATGTTATACTCATAATGTAATTGAGACACATTTAATGTATATATTTCTACCGACATATTGTAACTATTGTATAAATTCCACAATGTTTTGTTTTTATGAGAAAATAAAATAAAAAAATAAATAAAAAAATATACTCGTAGGGACATATTTTTCATTTCTTATGTTTTGTATTTATCATACTTAACATAATTTAAATTAACATATTAAGTGCAAACAATTTTTTTAGTGTGTGCACGAGTGTTCTACACTAATATACAAAGAAGTTGACAATATTTGAGTTCATACAGTTTATTTACCCAATAAATAAGGTAAAACAAATACGAATAGAAAACACCACCATTGTGGCAATATGCGGTGTCATTTTATTTCATAATTTAAAAAATTAAACATAAAATTTAGCGTCTCTGTCTTTTTTGTTATGAGCCATATCTTTGTGCTCTCTTTTTTATAGATTTATTGCTTTATTAGCAGACATTTGTTCTTCGCCTATCAAGGGTAAATATTTTTTGTATTAAAACTCAGAATAGCTATACGCATTTTACTTTCCAAATCCAATGTGAAAAGGTTAATTTAAAAATTAGAAAAAATACTATTTCATAATTGAAAAAAATAGCGGAGATATATGGCGGCCTCCGTGGTGTAGTGGTCAAAACGCTCACGCACGAAAGGTTCCGGGTTCGATTGCCGGTGAGAACACAAAAATTAATGTGTGATTTTTCTCAAGCTTGGGTGTTCTGTGGTGTAATTCACTACTGTAATTGGGCCTCCTGGCCTGTAGTAGAGCAAAAATAAAATAAAATATCAAGTCTTGTATCGTATGTAGACTAGTGCGACATCACAGCCACACAAGAGCCAGCACCTCCATACACGGCTATTTTTTTTAAAACGCTTATTGGACATGGTCAGAAAAATATGCTGAAAGAATGTGCTTAGAAGATAATAATAAATATATAAACTAGTAGACTAGTGCGACATCACAGTCACACAAGAGCCAGCACCTCCATACACGGCTATTTTATTTTTAAACGCTTAATGGACATGGTCAGAAAAATTTGCTGAAAGAATGTGCTTAGAAGAAAAAAATAAATATATAAACAATTGTATCTTTTATTTCATATTGTATATTTTATCTTTATATATATAATTCCTCTGTACGTGTGAAGTCACTGAACACCTTCTAAACGGCTCAACCGATTTACGTGCGGTTTTCAACGAAATGTAGATCTTTGCACTACGCGTGTTTGTAGATATTAAAATTTTTAATCGAGTCCGTAAAAAAAGTGTTAGAAACATAAATCCTTTTTTCATCAACCTACCAGGATTGTATTTGACGAGAATGCACATACGAAAAAAACGGAAGGATGTTGTTTTTTTGTGTTTTTAAAAAATGTTTGTTTTTGACTGTTTACAAACAACATTCGCTTTTTATGGATCCCAAACAGATTCTTTCCTTACATTCCTTATAATTTTCTCCCCATTTATTTATTTTTACTAGATTTTTCTTTATGTAAAAATAATATTGACTGACATTGAATACATTTTTGAAAATCGCATTCATATATAAAGTGCACCCCTGTTGGGGAGAAAAGCCGAGTTCAATATTTGCAAAAAGAATTCTTTATTTTAAAATAAAATATTATTATGTTTTGGAATATAAATATAAACAAGTACCTAGGTACCTACTTAAACAATATTTTAAGTTTGTCCAAATTTTTGTAGACAAGGACTGGATTCAACTCCCTGGGGAGCTGTTTATATTAGCGTTTATATTAGCATTTATATTCAGGTTTATATTAGCTCTTTATGTTCAGGCGTTGCCTAGTATGTAGATGAAATAATTCAATTAGATGAATCTCACCCGCAGAAATAAAGGTTTCAGCTCTTTAACTTCACAAACATCAACAGATGAAAGAATTGAAGGAATATAGAGGTTCAAATATAGGCAAAACGGTGAATGTTACACAGTGTGTAAAGTGGCCACTTAAACCAGCCATTGACAGGTCATTAGCCCTGTAGATGCCTAGACTTATATATTACCTTCTCATAAATGTTCTTCATCTCTGTTATAATTTTAAGTTTTGGAATTCAATCATAAACAAGAACTTACTACTTATCACAAAAAGTATTTTCCTAGCTAATAGTAGGCAAGCTAAAGTTCGGGCAGGACAACGTCTGTCGGGTCTACTAGTTTCATATATTAACCGGCGATTCGTAACTCTTTTCTTTCTGAAAAAGCAAACACCGCCTCTATAAATTATTTCCTTTCTTTGTAACGGACGTTACAAAAATATGTTGCAGTGTTTTACAATTTGTGTTAAAGAAGTTTTCTTATTTGTTTTATAGTTTTTTTTATTAGTTCACCATCCTATTTTTTAAGATACAGATACTTAAATTTGACGGCATAATTATATTAGATTTATTTCAAATTAAGTTACACTTTACATTTTATTCATTATTTCATAATGACTTTATGGCTGTGCCCGAGTGAAGCCATTAAAACTAACAGAAAAAATAAATACCAACACGTTATAAATATTATTGGCGTAATACACATTATAAAAAAATTACCCGTAACAATGACATTGTTAACAATATTTTGAGTTTGTCCAAATTTCTGTAGACAAGAACTGGATTCAACTCCCTGGGGAGCTGTTGGGGAATGTAATTCAATGTATTATACTTGTAAAATACTTTGTGTTACATGATTAATAAATAAATAAATATAAAAAAGACAAATACACAAAATTGTAATAATTAAGATATGATCCAAATAGTTCTAAAAACTATACCAGTCGGACGAAGTCGCGAGAGCGATGAAACCCATTATTTGTCCATCAAATTACGAGGATTGATTTTTATAACTTATCAATTTTAGTTTTTAAAACGTTTAATAACTGTGCGATTTTATGTTTTCTTTTATTTATATCCATCATTTTAACTTTTACGACAGACCTAAAATAAGACTTACGAAACAAAAAAATTGCGGGAGTAATTTTTACTACAAAAGACAAAAAAGTTTTTTAAGTTAAATCAAAAAGTTTTTTTCCCATAAAATCTCACTTTTTGTCGAAAATCTTTCAAGGATTTTCAGGAAAAATCTACGCTTAATCCTGAAAGATCGCGGTCATGAAAAACATCTAAAGCAATCAGTGAATTAGAGCGAGTTACGTACATACGTACAACGGACGTCTAACGTCCTGAAAAATTACAAACCATCGACAAAGGATAGACGCCGAGTCCTGAAATTCTTCCTTGTCAAACCCTGTCATTAGAACTCCCATAGGGGTTGAATTCTCAAAAGAAATTTACCAATTTAAAAAAATACATTCACTCAACATTTAAAATGCCATTTTTTGAACAACCGTGCTGTTTTCCAACCAAGTTGAAGAATTGAAGGAATATTTAAGTGCATTTAAGATTATTAAACTGTAGAGCGATAAATGTAATAAATTTAATATATTATGTTAATTTTTCAAAAAAAATATTTTTTTAAAACAATATATGTAATTTTTAATATTTTATATCATGCTCTTTTAGCTCGCAAATTGAACTATGAAGATATATTTACAAATTCATCTTCTTACCTTTTTAGCTTGCATTATGTATTTTTATAATTTTTAAAATCTTTTTCACTCTCTTTTAATTTGAAGTATTTAGTTATACGTAATTTTAAATACTTAATCACATACTTTTAAGCTGTATTACACATATTTTTTTCTCAATTTTCTTATGCTTCTTACCTTTTATTACATATAATATATACTTTTTCATTATTATAATAGTTTAGAATATAGATGAACTCGTAATAAAAAATATTATTTGCCATAAATTGTTGATTTACATTACATCAATTTTTTTCATTCTGCTTTTGTAAATAATATTACGGCTTAAAATATGAATGCATCAGTAAATAAATCCAAAAATTCCTCGCAAATATATAGTTTTCAATATATTTTTTTTTTATTTGCCATTTAAAAAAATATACATAACTTTGGTACATTCTTAATATTTTCAGGTAGGATTATATTAAAAATGAAATTAATATGATGATTGAAACGAATATGCTTCATGGAGAGCTTTATATGAATGCACACCCCCTAGGCCCAGTTGGGTTTAGTATCTTACATAATTGCTAATGTAAACGAGTATTATTGTTATGCAGATTCTCCCGATGAATAATTGAGAAAAAGCCTGGTATTTTAATATTTGTAAAATGAAGGTTCTCCTTTAAGTAAACGTGCATCTGAGCAAGGAAAACAAATGTTTGGCAATTCGCCAAACTAGGAATGAAGAAGCAATAGGTTCCAAAGAAGATTTATAGATGACAATAGATTGATTTCTCCATTTACTAACTGCTTGTTTTAGATTATTTCAGTCTTTTCCTTCTCATCTGATTCAAATCACAGGCATTTTTCAAGGAATTTTCTTGGCTATAGAATGTATAGGTTTGTTTGTTTTTTTTTTCCAAATGAAGAAAACAAGATGACACAACAAAAAAAATACAACAAATAAGTCAGTATTGTATTCTTCTTCATTATTTTACAACAAATCAGGCAAAAATGTATTCTCCTTCATTATTTTGCAACAAATAAGGCAATAATATATTCACTTTCATTATTTTGCAACAAATTAGGCAATAAGGTATTCTCCTTCATTATTTTACAACAGATTAGGCAATACTATATTCTCCTTCATTATTTTGCAACAAATTAGGCAAAAATGTATTCTCCTTCATTATTTTACAACAAATTAGGCAATACTATATTCTCCTTCATTATTTTGCAGAAAATTAGGCAATAATGTAATCTCCTTCATTATTTTGCAACAAATTAGGCAATAATATATTCTTTTTCATTATTTTGCAACAAATTAGGCAATAATGTATTCTCCTTCATTATTTTACAACAAATTAGGCAATACTATATTCTCCTTCATTATTTTGCAACAAATTAACCAATAATGTATTCTCCTTCATTATTTTGTAACAAATTAGGCAATAATGTATTCTTCTTCATTATTTTACAACAGATTAGGCAATACTACATTCTCCTTCATTATTTTGCAACAAATTAGGCAATAATGTATTCTCCTTCATTATTTTACAACAAATTAGGCAATACTATATTCTCCTTCATTATTTTGCAGAAAATTAGGCAATAATGTATTCTCTCATTTACTTTATTTTTTTAAATATTTTCATATAAAATTCCTCTGTACGTGTGATGTCAACGTACTCCTCCTAAACGGCTTAACCGATTTATGGGCGGTTTTCCGAGAAATACAGATCTTCGCGCTGTGCGTGTTCGTAGATATTAAAATCTTTAATCGAAAATGTAAAAAAGAAGTAAGGAGTACAAATGTTTTATTCATCGATCTACCAGAGTCACATTTGAGGAGAATGCATTTGCAAAAAAATGGAAAGATGTTGTTTTTTTATGTATAAAAAAATTTGTTTTTTGTGGATCTCTTTCGTTAAATTCCTTATAATTTTTATCAATTTATTTCTCTTTATTGGATTTTAGGAAACACTAGAATAATATTTATTTCAATACATTTTTAAAAATCGTATTCCTACATAAGTACGCCTCTTTGTTGGTGAGACGACCGGAATTTAACGTTTGCAAAATAAATGCCATATTTGAAAAAATATTTATTTAATGTTTTGGAATTCAACCATAAACAAGTACCTACTTAAATTGAATATTTGAATATTAACTAATTTTAGTTTTGGAATTTAATCACAAACAAGTACCTAGGTACCTAATTATCAATAAAAAATATTTTTCCAAGGTATGCCAATGTTCGGGCAGGACAACGTCTGTCGGGTCAGCTAGTTTTCAATATTTTTCATAAATGGTGCATGCTTTTTTTATTCTACACAAATCTACTTTTATACATCTAGTAAATGTTATAACTGGAGCTCTCCAAAAAAGAGACTAACTCTTGTGCTTGGAGAGTGACTTTTACTGTTATAGTTATTGTTTTATTGTAATTTATATTATTTTGGATACCATTCGGTATTTAAAGGTCAGTTTTCTTTATTCTTTTTTTATGGAAGATGATTTGTCGTGTTGAACTGCTGCTAACTCGTATTGTACGACATTTTTTTATTGAATATCAACAGCTAAATGCATCGCAAAAAGAAAGTGTACCATAACTTAAAGTACTTATTATACAATATCTTCAGTTGGTCCAAATTTTTGTAGACAAGGACTGGATTCACTGGACTCCCTGGGGAGCTGTTAATATTATAAATTACAACAGAGATGAAGAACATTTTAGATAAGGTAATATAGAAGTCTATAAGTGTAACATTCACCATTCTGACAAAATTTTAACATCTACTCGTATATTCCTTAATTTTTTTCATCTGTTGATGTTTGTGAAGTTAAAGAGCTGAAACCTTTATGTATGCGGGTGAGATTCATCCGGTTGTAAATGGTCTTAAACGCATTCTTAAGGTTTGAATTGATGTGTGTCAAAGCTCCCCGACGATGAGGGGTGAGCTCGAAGAGGGGGGGGGGGGGGTAATAAATTAATTTAAAAAATAAAAATATCTTCCTCACTCTTTCAGGGGTGAAATCCAGCCCTTATCTACGAACGTTCGTATAAACTTAAAATTCTGTCGATTAAGCCAACTTGTCCCAGAAACAGCGTATAAGAATTGAACAAAATAGGAAGTTGTTTTTATACAGAGCACATGACAATAGATTCACATGAAAAATACAAAGTCTTTAATACACGGTAAAACTTATTCCTTTTAGGGGATGATGACATATCTACCCTTTACTTTGTCAAACTAACTCGCTGGTAAATAATATTAACTTATACTAAAGTTAAAAGTTTCAGGCTCGGCGGGGGTCGCGACCGTAGCATTTTCAGGAGTTTTCCGAATATTTCCGACATCCCCAAAACCAAACTTTACACTGAACATATTCAATTATTCGGGGTGCTATTGTTAAGCTTATACCGAAGCTTATTACAAAAAATAGCATATAATTTGAGCGTACGAATGTACATGCCTCATTCAAGGACATTTTTACCTTTCTTAGCTTTACCATTACTTAACCGATTTCAAATGACGTTCTCGAGTTTTTATTAAAAAAAAACGTTAAGTAATTTAAAGTATACACAGTAATTCGTTTAACACAATTTAAAAATAACGCAGTATAAAAGGCAAAAGAAATGACATAATTGTTAAGTATGGTTGATTATGACAATAAGACTTAATCTTGTGCAAAATCCCTCGTTGCGTCAGAGGTAGTTTGTAATAAAAATTGTGGAATTTATTCAATATTCACTCCTTTAATACCAGCCAATTGTTAAGTTTTGTTGAAAACAAGAGTATTATTACTGCACTTTTGGTGTTTAGAACAAGGTATTTCAGTAGCGGTATTCCGGAGGACTCCAATGTTTTTGCCAATGCATAAACACTTTGTATCCCGGAGCCGTGAAAACACGTGATTATATAACCACGCTTTGTGTGCAGGTCCCGTGTTTTCACGTGGTTTACCAGCTATTCAAAAAAGTGCATTTTATTGACATCAAGTGACTTTTATTAGTACTTTTTCGCTGCTGGTAAACCACGTGAAAACACGGGACCGGGACACAACGCGTGGTTATTACAATCACGTGTTTACACGGCTCCGGGATACAAAGCACAAAAAAAGGAGTGAGACCCTGCAGGTACATGTGCGAACATTGCAATGTGGCTTTCCATAAAGGCGAATGTTGGCCAAACTATCATACAAAATGATTCAATAAATTGTTTTTAATAAATGTGAAAAGTAACCAATGATTTAGCCAAGTATTTTCATAATTATAACACTTTTAAGAAACCCTTCACAAAGCATAAAATTTCACAAAAATGGGCCGGGCACAGGATAAATTCTATGTATATTCAGCCGGTGCACTTAATAGAATCTGAATATATGAACAAAATGACATTCATAACTCAATTTTGCAAAAAATTAGACTTCCAGACTTTCAGCTTTAAAGTACAAATTTTATACCGAATACAAAACATTATTTATATCCACAGGAATTAATTCAAGTCTGAAAGAGTCAATAGAGAATACAGCAAATTTCACACCAGATACTTTAGGAACAAACTATCACACCGTTTCCCCGTTGGGTAGGCAGAAAGGATAGAACGCCATATCACTCTTTCTTTGCATACAGACCTCGCTTCCTCTACATTCATACATCTTCTCATGCACGCTCGCCGATTATTCCTACTCTTGACATGTCCATCTTCAAGTATTTGATGGACTTGATCGTGCCATGTCTTTCTTGGTCTTCCTCGTTTTCTGCATCCTTCAACATCCGCGTCGTAGATTTTTTCAGCCGTTCTTTCGCTGATGCTTGCATCAGATTCTAGTCATTCATTTTGTAGCGAAAAAATAGAGTTTTTGGGCCCTAGTGAAAGGCGTGACCGACCACTTGTTTATTCAGTCTGTGCATATACGGACCTCGCTTCCTCTACTTTCGTACGCCTTATCTTCGCAGTCGATATCTACGCCCTGTTAGATGCTGTTGTATTTCTACATTTGTGAGAAAAATAAAGGAAAGTTTAATAAAAAGTGTTTTTTTACATTTCGATTAACAAAACTGCCAAGTTTCAGTACCATTGAGACAATACACTTGGTGTTGACAGTCCAATCATAATGGAAATATCTGCTGCGTGTCATTGCGGTATGTTAATAAACTTTTGTACAAGTGATGTATTAAAATAGTGTAGAATAAAGCTACGTATATCGCGTGGGTAACAATAATTGTTGTTTGAGTCGATTTTCACAGAACCACAGAAATATATTATGTAAATATATGTATGTAATTAATGTCACTCAAAATTGATGTTAATGTTGCCATTTTTTTTTTTTGTTTTTTTATAATAAACATAATAATAAAACAGAGTATTAAAAAAATAAATCATAATTACAAATCAATGAAATACATATTAATAGAAAAATAGTAAACAAAAAAATCCCCCAAAGGCATGGCCTGTTCGTGGGTATACAAGAAAATGTTAATGAATTTTAGCTCCTTTAGTAAATAATGGACTGTTATAATATTTTTGTATAACATAATAAAGAAAAAGTACAATTTCCTGTAAAAGAAAATATGTTTTTTTTTTATAGTAGGTAATTAAAAAAGGAAATAAAAAATATTTAAAAAACACAAAAATATTCCTTAAAGTGCAACAAAATAAATCATAGAAAAAAGAGTTCATATCTTTAGTTTGAATCCAGGATAGTGCATGTTTTTTAAAAGAAGGAAAATTTTTAAAGTTTGGAATCAATGAAATATTATCAGTAAAAAAGAATTAAACATTTTTGGGCCTATAAAATATGCATGTCTCTGTGCGAGCCTCGTTTTACAATGTGGTATTTCTAGCACACGATTCCTTCTTTGACTTGATGTATTTGAATTACTTGTAAATAAATTTTGGTTCTTAAATATATATTTTAAACATTGAAAACAATATATTTGTCTTAGATCTAAAAGTTTAGCTTCTTGGAACAATTCAATTAATGTTATTGTTGCCAATTAATGTTAAGCAAACATTAGTCCAGAGCTTACTTCTTCCACCCCTTGACTATGCGGATAAATGTTATCCAGATGCTAACTCTGAATTACTTGATAAGTTAGAACGATTGCAGAATATTTGTATACGTTGTATCTTTGATCTTCGCAAATTTGACCACATAACCGAGTATCGCACGCAACTACACTGGCTCAGTATCAGACATAGAAGAAACATTCACATTCTATCACTTCTTCACAATATCTTAAATAATCCCACTTCGCCTGTTTATCTGAGAGAGCTCTTCCAACCTCTTTCACAACACGGACTATCCCTTCGTTCTAGTAACGAGGGAACCCTTTTAATACCCTGTTATCGCTCTAATTTTCTCGCCTCCTCTTTCACAGTAGTAGCCGCTCGATTGTGAAATAACCTACCCACTAATGTTAGAGACGCCCTAGGATTGAAATGTCACTATTTAAATATTTAAATTGTTCCTTTATCATTCTTCTTTCCTTCCCATCCCCTCTCCACTCTTCATAGTATAGTGTTATTTTTTTAATGTATTTTTATTTTGTTAATCTTTGTTTTTAATTTTTGTATAAAATTGTAAGATTCAATATGTCCATGTACTTGTAATTTTCTCAAACTGAACGGTTTGGGTTGGTAAAAATAAATTGCCTTAAGGCAATATGCCCGCCCTTGTATGCATATGTATATAAAGTATTAAAAAAATAAAATAAATAAAAATATGTAAAAATTTACGGTATTTTTTGTAGATTACCTTAAAAAATAACTGCTTGCCACTGTTAGATTTACGTTACAACAGAGATGGAGTATATTTAAGAGAATCAGATAAGAAAGTCTGGGCATTTGAAAGACGAGAAGAGCATTATAATGTAATCTTTGTACGGAATATGTGTACACATTTGCATTCGAGTGCAAGGTGACGCCATTTCTAAAATCTTCAGAAATGAATACAAAAGCGCGGCACTAGCTTATCTTCATACTCAAACTGCGACGTGATATAACTTGCAAATGTATGCACACATGGGTGGTGTTATGCAAAAAGGTATCAAGCCACAAAATCGAAAAAAATAATTGGTATCAGAATCATTCGGTTCAAACCGTATCTTTTTTTCTAAATGTATTTGAATATAACCACTAACCGACTTTTCTATGTCAACTGGTTTCGAGACATACCCGTCTCTTCGTCAGGTCATCCCCCTCCTTCCACCACCTCTACTTTTTTCATTTATTTCTGAAACAACAGAATATTTTCATAATTTAATCAGTGCATATTTGTCCTAATCAGCGCATGTCGTTATTAAAATGCATGTCGTGTTGGTTTTATATTTTTGTGCAACAACTATGGTGAAGGTGTATAGTGGGTTTCGCATGTTGGTTTAATTGGTGTCCTGACGAGGAGACGGGTACGTCTCGAAACCGGTAGACATAGAAAAGTCGGCAAGTGGTAATATACTAATATTTAATAACATTTAGTCAAATGTTTGACCACAGAGTCAATTCTTCAAATATTAATAGTATTTTTTTTATGCTATTATATAATTGTTGACAGTTTGTTTCTATAAAATAAACACAAACAAACCATCACACCGTTTCTCTGTAGGGGTAGGCAGAGAGGAAAGAACGCCATTTGGCTTGCATACAGACCTCGCTTCCTCTACATTCATGCATCTTCTCATGCACGCACGCCGATTATTCCCATGACATGTCCATCTTCAAGTACTTGATGGACTCGATCGTGCCATACCTTTCTCGGTCTTCCTCGTTTTCTGCATCCGTCAACATCCGCATCGTAGATCCTTATAGCCTATCCTTCGCTGTCCATTCGCTCTACGTGTCCAAACCAACGCAGCACCCCTTTTTTGATTCTGTCGATAATGCGTGTCTTAGTCTTGCACAGTTCACGGATCTCGACATTTGTGCACCAATCATACATCGTTTTACCACACATTCGCCCGAGGGATCGCATTTCAACAGCATTTAGTCTACTTTCATAATTATTTTTTCTGTTCCATACATTAGAGTTGGCACTAGAACTTCATTGTGAACTGCTTGTTTTGCATAAACATTTGTTTGCCAGTTGATTTCAGTGCACCGTTCACCCTGTTCCCGGCACTCACCCTCCTTTTAATATCTTTCTCAGTCTTTCCATCCCTAATAAATACACGGAACGGCACCTTTCTTCTCAGAATTTCCCCTTAGCTTTGCTAAACGCTGTATAAAACAAAATAAGCAGCAGCGTTGGGAGGATCATTACCGCGCTTCTTCTGCAGGTAAAATCACTAAAATGTTTTTCCCAACGCTGGCTGATGCAGCAAACTTCCGTCATCATCACCAAAGTACTTTCGAAACGACCCAAATTTTTACCGGACACGGAGCTATGAGAAGTTATCTATATAGGTTTAAATTAAGGAACGATGACTATTGTCCATGCGATGATATTTCTTCACAGAGTATAGAACATCTGTTATTTCAGTGCCCATTTTTCAGTTTGCAACGCCATAATCTTGAAGCAGAATGCAGGAAAGATGGAATATCCTTAACAGATATCCACACTGTAGTAAAAAGTAGTTATCACGCGCCATTGTTCTTGAACTTTGCAACAATGGTGATTGGACTCATCAAGGTAATAAACCAAAATCAGTGATCGAACATCCCATTTCCAAGACAAACAAAAACTTTTTTTTTCCGAGTACCTTAGCCTTGTACATGACACGTAAGGCTACTAAATACAGGGGTCCAAAAATATAAAAAAAAAAAAAAATAATAATTATAACAAATACACTTTCCAAATACACAAATTTTTCCACTTGATTTAGAATATCTCCGTTCACGCTGATCTCACATTTAGTTATATTTTCATCCCTTTCAAAAACCATCACTTTCGATTTATCAACATTTATAAGCAAATTGCTTTTCTTGCATACATCGTAGACTATTTTTACCAAGAACTTCAAGTCTTCTTTGCTGCTAGCAAAAGGCACGGCGTCATCAGCAAATAAATAAAGAACTTTCTAGGGAGGAAATCCAGCCAGTCTGCAAACATTTGGACATACTGAAAACATTGTGGCTGACATGATAACAATATTGCGAAAATGTGTTACCCCGCAATAAACGCTTTCTTTGCGAAAATTTCCGACAAGTCTCATTTATTACAAACGGCTGCAAAACTTTTTGTAATCCCATTTTTTTTACTTGAGTACTTTTTTATTTTACAGTAATTAAAAATATTAAAAAAAAAAACATAAATATATTCCTTATTATTAAGGGGAAAAAAAAAAGAGTGAATAACTTTAGTTTGAATCCAGGATAGTGCGTGTTTTTTTAAAGAATTAACAAAATTTCAAATTTGGGATCAATGAAATATTATCAGTAAAAAAATAATTAAAAATTTTAGGGCCTATAAAATATGCATGTCTCTGTGCGAGCCTCGTTTTACAATGTGGTATTTCTAACACACAATTCCTTCTTTGACTTGATCTATTTGAATTACTTGTATATACATTTTGGTTCTTCAATATACATTTTAAACATTAAAAACAATAATATTTTGAGTTTGTCAAAATTTTTGTAGACAAGGACTGGATTCAACTCCCTGGGGAGCTGTTTATATTAACATTTTACAACAGAGATGAAGAACATTTAATATAAGGTAATATAGAAGTCTAGGCATCTACAGGGCTTATGACCTGTCAATGGCTGGTTTAAGTGGCCACTTTACACACTGTTGATAAATTACCTGGTCCACGAAGAAGTATAGAAATTGAGAAAATAATATTTTCAGGCGTTCATCCGCTCACCCGCATAAATAAAGGTTTCAGCTCTTTAACTTCACAAACATCAACAGATGAAAGAATTGAAGGAATATAGATGTTCAAATATAGGCAGAATGGTGAATGTTACACAGTGTGTAAAGTGGCCACTTAAACCAGACATTGACAGGTCATAAGCCCTATAGATGCCTGGACTTCTATATTACCTTCTCTTAAATGTTCTTCATCTCTGTTGTAAAATGTTAATTAAAAACAATATATAAAATACATTGTTTTAAACATTTTGGCATTTTAGTTATAACAAAGGTTTTTAGGGTGTCCTGTTAAATTTTATCATCCTTTTTTGTTCTATTGAGTACATAAACTCAATCTACTAAAATACGGCAAAAAGGGAACTGCCGTGTTTTATCCTCTAAATACTGATATTATAATGGATGCTTACAAGAATGAATTTATTTCAAAGAGGGTTAAGCAGTGTTATTTAATTTTAAATTCCTGTGGTGTTAAAACGCCAAGGGTAGATGAAATTTGAGAAGTTTCGAGTGAAAGAGTTGAAACGAAAGTATGTAAAAGGGAGTTTTGAAAACCTAACGCATAACAAGTCCGGTTTCTAAACGATAAATTACAGCATTAGAGTGATCACTCTCAAACTTTAAAACAGACAGCTCTGAGAGATGTTTATTTATTTATTTAACTTTGTACATAATGTTATTGCCAAATGGCAATTTCTTCCAACCAACCAATGAAATAAAAGTTTTATTTTTATAATTCAAGTTACAGAACATATTCAATAGAAAAAAAAAAGATTAAAAAGTAAAAAATATATAAAAATAGAAATAAACGTATTTGTTTATAAATTACCTTAAATCAAAACTATTACTCAATGGGATAAAGGAAAAAAGCGGAAAGAGGAAAAAGGAAAGGAGGAGAGATTAAGGAAGAGAAAGGAGATGTTTCTTCAGACGTGATTTAAACAGATAATGTAGTAACATCTTTGATGGTGGATGGGAGATGATTCCACAGTCGAGCCGCATGGACACTATATGAGTTAGAGAAGAAAGAGGAATTGTGTCTGGGTATTAAGAGAGTGCCTTGAGAATGAGAACGAAGAGGTAAACCATGAACTGATAAGCGTTGAAATTTTTTACACAGGTATATAGGAGCGTTAGGACTATGAAGTACATTGAACAGAAGTGAGAGGGAGTGATAGTCTCTCCGCTGTCTAATTTTGAGCCATTTCGGTTGCCTACGATAATCAGAAATGTGGTCATATTTCCTAAGACCAAAAATGTACCTTATGCATGTATTCTGAAGTCGTTCAAGTTTTTTTTATTTCAATTTATATATTTGAAACCACGAAAAATTCTAGCAACACTTACATAGACACAAACACAGGCGTATATTATTTCTTCATTTATTTTTTTTTATTCATAAATTTCGTAAAAAGTACAAGTTTTTGTAAAATTCTAAACAAAACTACTTTTACACATTTAGTAAATGTTATCACTGTAACTCTCAAAAAAAAGAGACTAACTCTTGTGCTTGGAGAGTGACTTACACTGTTTAAATTGTTTATTTTTAAGAGTTTATATAATTTTAAATACGAGTACATGAAAAGAAAAATAAAAACATAGGATATATAAAGGAAAAACATAAAACAATAATACATTTATACTAATTAAAATTGAATGTTGTTTTTACACGAGTTTAAAAAATTTCTTTAGATTAACTTTAAATTTATTTATTGATATATTATTTTTAATAGTTTTTAGTTCATTAGGAAGATTATTATAGATTTTTACACCTTTGACGACAAAGCTATTTTGACCATGACTTGTATGGAATTTAGGAATATTAATATTATTTTAGTATTTGAGTGACTTATTCATCTCAAATTCTTTTATTTTTTCTTCTTTATAAATTTGTATGATGGAATTTATTTTATAAAGAGTGTCTACTGTGTGAACCTCAAATATGTAATGTAGACTTTCCGTATTGAATGTTGAGGGTTTCTTTAAAACTACTTTAATAAGTAATCTTTGTACTACTTTAAAGGGGTTTAATATATTGGCATATGCACCACCCCATCCTACAATACCATATTGTAACAAAGATTGTACAATTGAGTAATAAGCTATTCTTAAATTAATTAATGTATTTATATAAACGCCAAATGGCCACTTTCAACGACATATCGTACCTTTAGGACGAAACCGACTCAAATCAAAAAACAACTTTTTGGGAAATTGCGAAAGAAGAATGTAAATTGAGACTTTTTCTTATTTTTCGAAGTAAGCACCAAATTTGGTGTAAAAAATTATACCGAAGGCTTTCAGCTATGAATTTATGGAAAAAAAAACGTTATAAAAATAAATGATTATAAGTTTAAAATAGACATTTATTTGATGAGTCATTATTGGATTGAAAAAAAAACCAAACAAAAGCACTTTAAAAATTAAGCTGATGACATAATTTTTATTGGGTAACATGTTTTTATTTATTCACGGAATTGAAATAATTATTTTTTATTTGATTTATTAGTTTATATAAACATTGTTACAAAAATGGCACAAAAACACTCTGGCAAATTCTGCTTGTACTAGGAGTAGGCTCAGTATATGAAGGGTCGGCAAGCCAGAAATATTAGTATGCCTAATGTTGCAATCGGTTCCTACCTATTCTAAGAAACCGATTTGTTGCGGCAAAGATGGTTTTCGAATATGTTTCCCATAAACAAAAATAATATTCAAGAAATAGAAAAACAGTTATGGCCCAAAACAGAAGATAAAAAAAGTACAGTTTACATTAAATGTAAAAATAAAATTAAATATATAAATATAACAATTTGTGTATCTGAGAAGCATGTTTTCAAGAGATGAAAGAGTAGAAAAAGACGTTGAAAGAAGAGTGAATGCGGGCAACAAAATGAACGGAGCACTAAGCACAGTAATTTCTTATAAAAATATGTCAATCGAAGGTAAACTGGCAGTGCACAACGGAGTTTTAGTCCCAACACTTATGTATGGAAGTGAAACATGGAACTGGCAGAAGAAGGATGAAAGCCGAGTGAACGCGGTTGAAATGCCATCTCTTAGACGAATGTGTGGGAAATCAATGTATGACAGAGTAACGAATGATGAAATCAGGCAAGAGTGTAAATCTGAGTCAAGTATAATTGATAAGATTAAGAAAGGGTCTCTGACATAGGTTGGTCACGTAGAACGAATGGACGACGAAAGAATGGTAAAACAAGTATATATGGCGAAAATGAACGGCAACGTGAGACGCGGACGACCAAGGAAGACGTGGCATGATCAGGTAAACCAAAATCTTAAGTCTGGTCATGTCAAAAGCAGACAGAATCGAAGGGCATGTATGACAAGATGTATGAATGTGGAAGAAGCTAGGAATGTATGCCAGGATAGACGTGTGTGGCGGTCCATTCTCTCTGCCTACCCCTACGAGGAAATGGCGTGATGGTAGTAGTAGTAGTAGTAGGACATACACGCGTACAATGATGAAAATGACATTAACTTAAGTCACTAAGATTATCGGTTAAAAAAAATAATTGATGGGATATTTTAATTCACGCGATTTAAAATATAAAATAAATGGATGTGAACAATCGTAATAAAATTAATTTTAAACTAAGTGAATAAGCAGTAAATGCATTAAAATGATGAAGTGACCGTGAATTGCATTGGCTGAGTGCAAGTGGCTATTCACATCGTCTTCCATAATCCGCTTTCTGGCACATTTCCAAAAGGTGTAAAAGTTAATCTTCTACATAATGGTAATAAATTCATTGTGAACGGCGAAATAACCATTACTTTCTGTGGATGTGTTTCAGAGGTAAAACGTATAGTGATTTGACCGGATACCGGATACCGAATATCCGGCGGTCGGATATTCGGCGCAAGATGCGTGCGTTTCGCGCAGTTTCCTCTTCCGGATTGAGGTACTAATAGAAAAGTTGTGCAGTGGGGATATTGTTTTTTTAAAGAATTTGAAATTATTATTTTATTTATGAATTTACATTTACGATTGCTGACTCTTGTGAGTACTTTTTATAAGTTAGCTTTTATTTTGCCTAAAATCACTCTAAATTTTTTTTTTGGTAGAATCAATAAGAAGATATGGTATAAAGTCGTAGGGACATTCGAATAAAACTAATTTTAAAATAATCCAGGGTCTACAATACTCGATAGTTAAGAGAATTGTACCTGCAAAGATTTACGAACAAAGAAGTGATAATGTTCTCCTGTACAAAATAATCAAAACTCTGCCTGTTTGAGAATTACTATGGCTTTGCATCATTTTACAGCAACTTATATGTAGTTGGATAATTTATACAGCGCCATTTTTGTGAAAATCACCTCAAGGGCGCTGTACAATTAATAAATATCCCAGTACGTCTTGCAGCTACAGAGCGCATAGACAGTTAGAAATTTAGCCCCTATTTACACACAATAAAAATTGACAAATAAGTTTATTGTTTTAATGATATTTAAAAAAAAATTAAGTATGAGTAATGTCTTGCAGCTACTAAGCGTATAGACGATTGGAATTCTAGACCCCATTTACATAATTTAGGCATTTTAAAGTTGATATATGAAAGCTAGATAACCAATCATCGTGCAGCTACAAAGCGCATGGACGAGTGGAATTCCAGCAAAGTTAAAATGATATCAATAAATTTACAAAAAATAGAGCATAGTAGTAAATTTATCAAGTGCTCATGCCAAGAAGTAAGCAATAAAAAACTAAATAAACAAAACACTGTTTTAATTCCATGGTTAACAAAGGGAGATAGATGTCCGAAGAGAAGCTTTTGTAGACAGTAGGTAGATACCGTCGCCATGTGGTCCACTGGCTGCTTGATAATTTCTGGAAACGCACGTGTGTAGTTGCTGGGGGAATACGCCTATTGTTCCGACGACTTGGTGTCCATTTTAGTCCGTATTATTTCGTTGTATGAAATAATATTATAAACCGCCTTGAAGCATTTGAAATGTGGATCCACCGTAGAATGTTGAGAATATCTTGGACCGATATAATAACCAACAATGAAGTATTGCATAGAGCCATTACTAATAGATAACTATTCACCACTGTTAAGCTCAGTAAGATTTCATATTTAGCCATGTGTTGAGGGGTGATAAATATGCCATACTTCAGCTTGTCATGAAGGGTAAGATCGAGGGACGTAGAGGGGTCGGAA
Source organism: Micrasema longulum (assembly GCF_059751315.1). NCBI lineage: Eukaryota > Metazoa > Arthropoda > Insecta > Trichoptera > Brachycentridae > Micrasema > Micrasema longulum. The sequence continues at coordinate 153,366 of NW_028278381.1, forward strand.
GAAAACAGCTTTCCTGGCTTCGGAACATGCGAGCGTGGACCAGGATTAGAACTGTGAAGGAGCTGTTTCGCACTGCTCAGGATAGGGAAGCTTTCTCCCAAGGGATTATGCCTATTGTTCCAACGACTTGGTGTCCATTTTGGTCCGTATTATTTTGTTTTATGAGACGCAATATTCCTGTTCAATTCACTTTTTTACATAAATATTACACAAACGCGTGTATGAGCGGTTTGATTGATCATTTTTTTGTTATTAGAAGGCAGAAATTTGAAATATTATGTATTTATCAATAAATGTCAGTTCACTAATAGTAGCACTGTTGTAATTTATTATTTATGGGTGTAGTGTTCCAACTTAATAGTAATACATTCAAGTTTCCTCTCAAACATAACATAATACACGCTTCACGTCTAATGAAGGCTTGGTAGTATCAAAACTATGTAATAAGTATGGAAATAGAACTGTCAAATATTTAGTACCTAGCATTTTTAATTTATTGCCGAAAGAACTTAAATTTAACTCACATTGTAACAAGAGCAAAATAAGAGAGTGGATCAAAAGTTTATATATGAATAGTAGCTTATGTGTAAATATTTTCATTTTTTATATATTTTCTTGTATTTAAAAAATAAATTTATGCATTATCATTTGAATATATATGTATATTCTGATCTTTCCGACTGTTGATTTATATCTGTTATTTATTGTTTTTATAATTGTAAATAATGTTGTATAAGTAAGTATAAATATTATCTCCACTAACAAGCGACCAAAAGCAGCTTGGTGGGATTTTAGTTTTAGTAAAAATAAAACAATGGAAATTTTTAAAAAATGTAAAAATGTATAATTATATTATTTAAATAAATTTAAATAAAAAAGTAAAGTATAACGACATTTATAGACAAAGCGATAAAAATAAATTTTGAATACATGTAAATTAATTTCTCTTACCAATATTATTAACCCTTCCCTTACTGTGCCAAAAACCTCCAGGCGTTACGGTGTTGTGTAGTCATTACACATGTAAAAAATTAGAGATTTTAAATCTAAAAAAAAAATATTATGTTCTATTGCTTCAATTTTAAATGCATTTTTAATTAAATTGCCAAAAACATTAAAAAACTTAAACAATGTTCAGAAAAGGAAAAAATACCTGACGATTGGCAAAATGCAGAAATTAAATTATTGTTTAAAAAAGGCGACAGTGATAATCTCGAAAATTATAGACCAATCAGTCTACTGTCACACCTTTATAAATTGTCAACAAAAATTCTAACAGACTAATCAACACAAAAACTTGATTCTTATCAACCTCAGGCTTTCGCAAAGGCTTTGGAACTAGTGACCACATCCAATTAATTCGACTACTCATAGAAAAGTCAACTGAATACAACATATCACTACATTTAGCTTTTATCGACTATCGAAAAGCGTTTGACTCAGTTGAAAAATGGGCTGTTATTGAAGCACTCCAAAATGCCCGAGTTGATTCAAGGTACATTAGATTAATCAAATTCATTTATGACAACGCTACTATGGATGTGAGAATTAATGAGGACACAAAAACTGATAAAAACAAAATAGAAAAAGGTGTCAGACAAGGGGACACAATATCGCCAAAACTATTTACGCTAGCCTTAGAGGATGTATTTAAAACCCTAAATTGGGAAAATAAAGGTGTAAAGATCGATGGCATGTACTTGAGTCACCTCAGATTCGCAGATTATATAGTAGTTATAAGTAAAGACATGGATGAACTAGGCCAAATGATTATGTAACTACAAGAGGCTTCAAAAAGGATTGGTTTGGAAATGAATATTCATAAAACAAAGATTACGAGTCCAACAGGACGAGACATTTTCATTAACGATAGTAAAATCGAAGTGGTTGATGAATACATTTATCTAGGACACAAAGTAAAACTTGGTAAAGATAACCAGATAGCGGAGTTACCAAGAAGATAAGGGCTAAGTTGGGCTGCTTTTGGCAAACTGAAATATATTTTTTTAATAAACAAGTCTATATATGCTTGAAAAGACAAGTATATGAATCGTGCATATTGCCGGTTACAACATATGGACTAGAAACTATATTCATAAAACAAAAAAGTAACCAGAAATTTAAATGCACGCAACGATCCATGGAAAGACAGATGCTCGGTGTATGTCTAAGAGACAAAATAAGAAATGAAGAAATAAGGCGCTGAACCGGAGTCATGGATATCATGGATCGTGCGGCGAAATTGAAATGGCAATGGGCAGGGCACTTGGCGAGACAAAATGATGGCAGATGAACACCCACAATAATAAAGTGGAGACCATGGGCAAACAAAAGAAGTGTTGGAAGGCCACAGAAAAGATGGGTCGACGACATTGCCTCTATTTCCGGTAAAACGTGGATGATGAAAGTGGATGATAGGAAGGAATGGAGACGTTCGGAAGAGGCCTTTATCCAGCAGTGGAGAGAATAAGGTTGAAGAAGAAGAGGATGCACCATTAAATGCGCAAACATTTAAATAATGAAGGACAATAATTATATAATGGCGGTTTTAGGTCTTATCCTATGGGAGGTAGTGCAAAATCGCCCACTTGGGAGATGATTCTTCTCTGCGGTGGGCGGGCTTGCACCTCCCTCCCCTACCACAGATCCTAGACCGCCCATTGTACACCTAATATTCCTCTCACGTAAGAGACATTAAAATCAAATCTGCCTAGCGCGAGATATAACCGCCGGCGCCGTCCTATCGCACTGCAAGTGACAAATTTGATTTAGTTCAAACGACATGGGTCGTTTTGGGTCACCCTAATTGAAAGACAGGACTTATCACATATTCACAAACTGGCACTGCTTGAAAACGATAAACTTTTCACGAATCAAAGTTGTCATTGAATTAAACTTGTTTTATTAATATACAAATTATTATTTCAAACTCTGTTTTGTGGTAATTTTCGACCGTAGGGATAGATTATTTAATAATTTATTTTGTCAACATTATCTTGATAGACCTCGCCTTCTTTCTGCTGCCATTAGTAAGCTCTCATATATCCTAAAATCTCCGAAGTATTCGCATTTCTTAAAGAAGAAACTTTTTGATGCTTGTGTTCTCCCTGTACTGACACATGGCTGTGAAACTTTTTTGTTCACGAAAAAAAATTTACACAAATTATCAGTGACACAGAGAGCCATGGAAAGGAGAATGCTGGGTATTTTGTTGAGAGACAAAAAAACCAATACATGGATTAGAGCGAGAACAAAGGTCACCGATGTGGTCCATAGGGCTGCCAACCAGAAATGAAGCTGGGCTGGTCATAAAGCCAGGATCACAGACTCTAGATGGACCAAAAAAGTCCTGGAATGGCGACCCAAAACGGGTAGAAGAAGTGTCGGCAGGCCTCAGACAAGGTGGTCTGATGACATAAGACGAGTTGCAGAAGTGGTTGGATGCGGTTGGCTCAGGATAGAGAAATATGGAGACTAAAGGGGGAGACCTATGTTCACCATTGGACAAGAGACGGCTGAATATGATGATCTTAATTGAATATTATTTTTGTAAGAGGTACCTAACAGTTTGCGTAAAAACACTCATATACGAGTATTACAATATTTTGAGTTTGTCCAAATGTTTGTAGGCAAAGTCCTGGATTTCACCCCCTGGGGAGTCATTAAGATTAACAAATTACAGCAGGGATGAAGAACATTTTAGAGAAGGTAATATGGAAGTCAAGGAATTTACGGGGCTTATGACCTGTCATTGGCTGTTTTAAGTAGCCACATTACACACTGTGTAGCATTTACTATTTTTGAACATACATATTAATCTTAATCAACAGATGGAAGAATTAAAGAAAAATGGATTTTCAAACATAGCCAAAATGGTGAATGTTACACAGTAAAGTAAAGTAAAGTGTCCATTTAAATCAGCCAATGACAAGTCATGAGCCCTATAAATTAAAAAATATGGTATGTGTAAATATGGATAATGCTTAAATCAAAAGAAGGAAGAATCGAAGAAATGTGGGTGTTCAAACATATGTAAAATGGTGAATGTTGTTACCCCGCGTGTAAAGTGGTCATTTAAACCAGCGAGTGACAGGGCATAAGCCGTGTAAATGAAAACATATGGAAAGTCAAAATATGGATAATACTAAATTCAGCAGATGAAAGAATTGAAGTAATATGGATGTTTAAACATAGGCAAAATGGTGAATGTTACATAGTGTGCAAAGTGGTCAATGACAAGTCATAAGCCTATTAAATTAAGAAATTTGCAATGTGTAAATATGGATAATACTTCAATCAAAACATGGAAGAATCGTGGATGTTCAAACATAGGCAAAATGGTGAATCTTGTTACACAACGTGTAAAGTTGCCATTTAACCCAGCCAGTGACAGGTCATAAGCACTGTTAATAAAAAAATATGGAACATGGATATATGGATAATACTAAATTAAACAGATGAAAGAATTGAAGAAATGTGGATGTTTTAACATGGGCAGAATGGTGAATGTTACACAGTGTGTAAAGTGGCTATTTAAACCAGCCAATGACAAGTCATAAGCCTATTAAATTAAGAAATATGGAATGTGTAAATATGGATAATACTTCGATCAAAAGATGGAAGAATCGTGGATGTTCAAACATAGGCAAAATGGTGAACGTTGTTACACAACGTGTAAAGTTGGCATTTAAACCAGCCAGTGACAGGTCATAAGCCCTGTAAATGAAGAAATATAGAATGTGGAAATATGGTATATTGTCCCATCTCAACACAGGACTTTTAGTCCCATGGAATTGGGACTTAGTGTATTAAATAACCATGGCGACATTATACATCCCTGTTTTACGCGTTGTCATGATGATGATACTGCCGGTATAAGTCTATGGTTAACTCCATATTTTTCATTTATGCATTTGCATATTAAGTACGTATTACACTCTGTGTCCGGCGGATTAAGCATACGATTAAATGTGTTGAATAAACCAGAATCCCGGACGTGAGCTTTCGACTAGATGGCTGCTTTTAGATAAAAAATATTTGATAAAATGTTCTTCATCTCACTTGTAGTATTTTAATAAATAAATAGATAGGTATCTAGTAAAAAATATTCTCACTGAAAGTAATAAATCAATTTTTCTGAAATAAAATGTAAGAAAAATAATATGAAAATGAGATTACTTAGCCATTCTCTCTTGTTGGAATAAAAAAGGTCTTTTGCTCCTTTTTTTCTTTTGCTTCGAAGGTTTGATTTCTGCAAAAATATTTTTCTAGGGTTTTGGAGGTTTCATGGTAACAAAAACTTTATCTAAAAAGTTTCTACCGCGGAAATAATATTGAATAAGATAATGCTGAAGAACTTTTTTTTGAGAAATTTTAGGAAAATCCCCAAAAAAGTATTGAAAAAAAGCATTTTTTTGTTTGTTAGACGGGTTTTTAAAATACAATCATCACTTCCCTGTCCGTACCGAGTGGTGCTTCGGGAACTGAATCAGCACTCTGATAGTAACTATTACTAGATTGTTTAAATTTATTGCAACAGCGAGGGAAAACATTATTGAGAAAGTAATATGGAAGTCTAGGCATTTTTACAGGGCTTATGACCTGTCATTGGCTGGTTTAGGAACACACTGTGTAACATTCACCATTCTGCCCATGTTTAAACATCCACATTTCCGCAACTCTTCCATCTGTTGACTTTTGTGAAGTAAAGGAGCTGAAACCTTTATCATGCGGGTGAGATTCGTCCGGCTGAACCAAATCACCTACTAGGCAACTTGTTTTCAAGCGCAATTTATATTGGTGATAGTACGAACAATTACGATATTCGCCAAATAAAATAAAAACAGCTGATTTTTTTCTAATTATGTCCCTGTTCCTAATTACCCCATATCGTTCCTATTTACCCGACATGTCGATCCCAATTACCCTAGTGTATATTGGGAAATAGAGGTAAGAAACAGCAAGGGTTTTGATTTTTAATATATAAAGGCAGCAATATTATTTATTTATATACGGCATTTCTGCCATTTACATATATGTGGTATAAAGAGTGCTTAAAAATATAACCAAAAAAAAATCGAGTATAAAATATTAATATACTCGTACTGTACACATTATTAATTACTTGAAATACATATATATTTTAAAGAAATTATACAATAACAAAATACATTAATCAATCAAATTATAACTATTCCAACCCAATCTTCTGAAGATGATTTGCTCTTTTTGATAAAAATATGTTCTACTACTACTACTACTACCATCACGCCATTTCCCCGTAGGGGTAGGCAGAGAGAATGGACCGCCACACACGTCTATCCTGGCATACACTCCTAGCCTCTTCCACATTCATACATCTTGTCATACATGCCCTTCGGTTCTGTCTGCTTTTGACATGACCAGACTTAAGATTTTGGTTTATCTGATCATGCCACGTCTTCCTTGGTCGTCCTCGTCTAACGTTGCCGTTCATTTTTGCCATATATACTTGTTTTACCATTCTCTCATCGTCCATTCGTTCTACGTGACCAAACCATCTCAGAGACCCTTTTTTAATCTTATCAATTATACTTGTCTCAGATTTACACTCTCTCCTGATTTCATCATTCGTAACCCTGTCATACATTGATTTCCCACACATTCGTCTAAGAGATCGCATTTCAACCGCGTTCACTCGGCTTTCATCCTTCCTCTGCCAGTTCCATGTTTCACTTCCATACATAAATGTTGGGACTAAAACTCCGTTGTGCACTGCCAGTTTAGCTTCGATTGACATATTTTTATTAGAAATTACTGTGCTTAGTGCTCCGTTCATTTTGTTGCCCGCATTCACTCTTCTTTCAACATCTTTTTCTACTCTTCCATCTCTTGAAAACATGCTTCCCAGGTACACAAATTCTTCTACTTGCTCGAGACATTCGTTGTTTACATTTATTACGCAGTCAGTAACCTCACTATCCCTTTCAAATACCATCACTTTTGACTTACTTTCGTTCATCGCCAATTCGCTCTCCAGGCATACATCATACATTCTAGAGACTATTTGCTGCAAATCAGCCTTGCTGCTTGCTAACAGAACTGCATCGTCAGCATACAACAAGCAGCTTACTGAAAAATTATCCATTTTTGCTCCAATACCCATACATTCTATCTCTTTCATACAGTTGTCCATGTATAGATTAAACAACCATGGTGACATTACACATCCCTGTTTCACGCCTTTTGAGATCGCAAACCAAGATGTAAATCCCCCATTAACTCTTATACACGCTGAACTCTCCTCATAGAGAGACGATACTGCACGTATAAGTTTTTTGTTTACTCCATACTTTTCCAACACGCCCCACAATTTCATTCTATCTACTTTATCATACGCTTTTTGCAAATCGACAAATGCGCAGAATAGTTTTTGACTTTTTGCCAAAAACTTCTCCGTTAGCATTCGCAGCGCAAAAATTTGATCCGTGCATCCACGTCCACTCATAAAGGCTCCTTGCACGTCCCACACTTTGTCTTTCGTCACCTTTCTTACTTTCTCGATTATAATTTTCCCATACAGTTTACCGACAGAACTCAGAAGACTGATGGCCCTATAGTTTCCACATTCCGCACGAGATCCCTTTCCCTTATATAAAGGCATGACAACTGCCCTCCTCCAATCCAACGGCGTATGTCCTTCCTTTAGGCAGAGATTGAAAAGTCTGTGCAGCCATGTGCTCACGATCTGGCCACCACTCTTCAGATATTCCACAGCAACCTTATCATACCCAACGGATTTTCCGTTTTTCATACTTTTCAGCGCGCTCTTTATTTCTACCATGCTTATCTCACATGACCTATTATCACTCGTATCTTCCTCTGCACAACCAAGCTGTTGCTCAGGGACACTTTCAGTACTTTCGTATACTTCCATAAAGTATTCCATCCATCTCTTTTTCACTCCTTCGTCATTCGTTAGCATTCGGCCATCTTTTGATTTTATCGCTTTAATGTTTCCACTTTCGGAGGAGTTCTTTGTCTTTTTCACCTCTTTCCAAAACAGTTTTATGTTTTCATGAAAATGAGTGGACAATTTTATACCTTCCTCTTCGTTTAGTCGTTTTTTGCGTTCTTTCACTCCATTCTTAACCAACCTCTTGCATACTTTATAACTACTTTTCGCACTTTCATACTCGCTGCTATTGATGTCACTAATTGATATAAGCTTCATCCATGCATTCTTTTTTTCCTTTACAAGGTCTTTAATACTATCATCCCACCATGCATCTCCTTTTTTTCCTCTTCGGGACGCCATTCCGCATACACTCTTTGCCGATTCACACAAGCACGATTTAAATCGTTCCCACATTTGGTCGATATTGACTTCTATTTCATTCTTTCCTAAACTTTCGGTTAAATCCCGTTCATACTTCACTCTTACATTCTCGACTTGCAACTTTTCAACCTTGACTCTAGACGAAGTTGTCACAGTTTTCGTTCGTGAGCGCCATCCACGAAATAGAATCACTCGTGTTACAACAAGAAAATGATCTGATTCCATTTCAGCGCCCCGACACACGCGGGTGTCGGTTGTGTTTGTTCTTAATCTAGAGTCAACAACCACGTAATCAATTATCGTTCTTTCATTCCCTCTTTCCCATGTGTATTGGTGAATACCCTTATGTTTAAAAAAGGTATTCGAAACAAAAAGGTTCCACTCAAGACACACTTCGATAAAAATATGTTAATCACCTTATTTTTTAAGTTAGGCAGAGAAAAACTAAATATATCAAAATGTGATGCATATTCATTCCCGGTATTCTGTAATCTAACAATAGGTGAGTTATATTGAGCTACCGTTCGACAATTTTGACAAAAAAATATTGTAGACATTCTGCTTAATCTAGGTGGTACATAGAATGAAATCAATTTCAGTAGATCAGGGGTATCAAACATTGGTTTTATTATTTTATATATCGTAAGATCAGTCGATGTTCTTCGTTCTTGCAATTTAGTTAATTTAAGGCCCGAGGGTATATAACCTTATCCCAGTTTCGTGGAAATGTGGTGGGATTGCCAGGCTGAGGAAGCTGTTGACTGCATTCTTAATCCATATTGGTCGGAGGGAGTCAGAGAATTTGTCGTCCGATGTAGAAGGACGTAAGCTGGTTGCTTGTTTTACTAGTAATGACTTAGGATATAGAGATGTTGGTATTATTTATGTTTTCTCTGGATATTCATTGTTTACCTTTAAGACTGAAAAAGCACACATTATGATAAAACTGTAAATACTTTTAAATATCATTATAAAATACATAATTTACTGCCTTAGAACGGGGAAGCTATCCCTAGTTAGGCAGTTTAGATGAACCAACAGCAAAAATAAAAAATATGTATGCTTACTTTTACTGCTGAATTAATTTGTTGTATAAATAATTACTTGTATATTGCTGTAATACTACTACTAATACTACTACCATCACGCCATTTCCCCGTAGGGGTAGGGAGAGAATGGACCGCCACACACGTCTATCCTGGCATACAACCCTAGCCTCTTCCACATTCATACATCTTGTCATACATGCCCTTCGGTTCTGTCTGCTTTTGACATGACCAGACTTAAGATTTTGGTTTATCTGATCATGCCACGTCTTCCTTGGTCGTCCTCGTCTAACGTTGCCGTTCATTTTTGCCATATATACTTGTTTTACCATTCTTTCGTCGTCCATTCGTTCTACGTGACCAAACCATCTCAGAGACCCTTTCTTAATCTTATCAATTATACTAAGAGATCGCATTTCAACCGCGTTCACTCGGCTTTCATCCTTCCTCTGCCAGTTCCATGTTTCACTTCCATACATAAGTGTTGGGACTAAAACTCCGTTGTGCACTGCCAGTTTACCTTCGATTGACATATTTTTATTAGAAATTACTGTGCTTAGTGCTCCGTTCATTTTGTTGCCCGCATTCACTCTTCTTTCAACATCTTTTTCTACTCTTCCATCTCTTGAAAACATACTTCCCAGATACACCAATTCTTCTACTTGCTCGAGACATTCGTTGTTTACATTTATTATGCAGTCAGTATCCTCACTTCCCCTTTCAAATACCATCACTTTTGACTTACTTTCGTTCATCGCCAATTCGCTCTCCAGGCATACATCATACATTCTAGAGACTATTTGCTGCAAATCAGCCTAAAATAATAAAAATAAAAAAATAAAAAAATGTAATACAATTTAAATACGTTATGTTAATAAAATGACACTGTAAATTTTTAAATAAAAGTCTGTTTGATATTTTTATCTTTCTTTATTTATTTTTTTATTTCCCTTAGGTGCTCCCAATTATTATACTTTCCGCTATTTTAACACTCTGTATCCCGGAGCCGTGTAAACACGTGATAATATAACCACGCGTTGTGTCCCGGTCCCGTGTTTTCACGTGATTTACCAGCTGTTCAAAAAAGTGCATTTTATTGACATCTAGTGACTTTTATTAGTAGTTTTTTGCTGCTGGTTAACTACGTGAAACCACGGGACCGGGACACAAAGCGTGGTTATTATGATCACGTGTTTACACTCCGGGATACAAAGCACAAAAAAAGGAGTGAGACTCTTTAGGCATATGTGCGAACATTGCAACGTGGCTCTCCATAAAGGCCAATGTTGGCAAAACTATCATACAAAAATGACTTTTTAAATTGTTTCAAATAAATATGAGAATTAAGATTTGATTTAACCCAGTATTTTTATAATTAAGACACGTTTAAGAAAACCTTCACAAAGCATGAAATTTCACAAAAATGGGCCGGGCACAGGGTATTCTATGTGTATTCGGCCGGTGCTCAAAGTGGTTAGAAGGTTTATTATATAAATAAAACACGAGTGATACTTTAATCCACAAATTCGGAATATCCAGTGACCGGTTTCATCGCTTTCGCGACATCTTCGAGACTGGTATCTTTATTAAAAAGTTAAATGTATTTATACAGAACAGAGGTAAGGATACATAATTCAAAGTTATATGTAAGTAAATTAAATAAAGTTATTTTTATCTTAAGGATCATTATCAACAAATTTTCTATGGGTTAACTAATGAATGGATATAATGCTATTTTAATGAGTTTAAATATTTTATTTTATTTTTGGTGTCTCATCCTTGATTAAAGTATCACTCGTGTTTTATTTATATAATAAATTACAATGAACTTCCATCAAGAATTTTCACTTACAAACATAAATGTTTTTGGTTAGAAGGTGTTTTGAGAATGTGAACGAAAAGGTAATCCAGGATCTGATGAGCTTTTCAAATTTTCATGAAGGTAAAGTGGAGCGTTGCACAGTAAATAGAAGTGAGAGGCTGTGATAATCCCTTCGCTGTCTATTAAGTCTGTCGTTTCTCATACTTGGGTAAAATAAATACCGAAAAAGTTCAGACTTTAGGTTCTGTATTTAACGTCGGCATAATTTTAGTGTATTCTAGTTGGGAGCGTTCCAAAAAAATGTTTGCTACCAACTTTAAAAGTTTTCAACCATTTTATTGTACTTTTATAAAACTTTTCACATCAAAATTACTGTTCAAATAAAAATCCCCGAAGTATCGGAAAACGGATCATTATTACATGGAAATACAGTAATATTGAATGGTTAAATTGATAAAAGTTTTCAAGGGAAAATACGCAGAAATCGTTTATCTTTGAGAATTCCAAATAACTTCAAAGTAGTAGGGGGAGGTGGGGCGTGTTGTGGCGGGGGCAGGTTGCAGGGGCGAACCATCCATATAATCGATTATTCGCAGCTTACCATTATATTTCACAACCAATAATAATGTTTTATAGTAATTTTAATTATAGGAGAATAAATAAAATAATCTATATTTATTATAAATTAACGTCACTGTTTATATCTTCCTCAAAAAATAAATATAAGCTGCTAAATGCGCACCCAGCGCATTGCCCGGTTCCGATTATTGCAGATTATTTTTCAATACAAAATGTATACTGTATTTTAACATTCAAAAACCCAGTGCGTACATTTTCCTTGCTAAGTTCACTCGCAGATTACAGATATTATTTCAAGCTTCTCTATTTGGAGAGTAGCATTTCGAGCGTTATTTCCTAAAGACCATTTTCGTTTGATAGTATTCTGTTGACATATGACGCCAGTTTTTTAGTCCGCGCGTTTTAGCTAGTGGCGCCTCGCTCGGTGTTGTCAATTTCTTGCATTATAATATCTGATAAAATAGATTCCCCCGAATTGGTTAACCGCATTCATCTTAAGGTACCACAGAGACAAACGCGTTATACACAACTTTTCCACATACCTAAATGCAGAACAAATTCGTCAAAAAACGCTACGATTAACCGTATTATGGATACGTATAACAGGAAATTTAACGAAATAGATATATTTACAAAAAATATTAAATTTGTCAAAACTGCCATAGGTAATAAATTGTCTTTGTCCGCATCCTCCTCTCCGTTGCTCTCTATCCCTGAACATATATAAGTTTTATAGTGAGAAGATCTTTTAATATAATTATGTATCCCCGTACTGCGGGCCAACTGTTTGTGACACCTGATTTTTATAATCCGAATCATTTCTATTAAACTTATATGTTATTCTTATTTATATATTATGTAGGTGCATATAATATGCATTTGTGTGTTCGTTTTGAATCAACGTTCGCGTATTGTCAATCCTTATTTTATTGTTGTCATTATTTCGTATTTACTGCATTTTGTGATTACCTACTGTATTGTATAGGACTCGTCGCACATTATTCATTCGATGTGTATCAGTTAAATTTAAAAAATAAAATGTTTTTTTTTTCTTCAGAATACGGTTTTGAAATTTAACATACTTAAAAAAAAAAAAAAAAAACAATTTATATCATTTCGTCATTTGAATTTTAACAAAAAGGTTTCTAACTTTTTACTAAGCTCTTTATTGTACCATTTTTAATACAATTTACAAGTTTTAAGCAAATATATTATTTTCATACTTACGCACCCATACAAACGCACCCTCTCCCTCTTTCATTCCCACACGCACATGTATCCTCTCCCTCATTCATTCACGCATACACACATTCACATACACATGAATACAAACGTCACACAAATAAAATTACTAAACTTCTTTTCTTATATATTATGTGTCATTATATTTACAGTGGATTTTTTTAATTGGCTTTAGTATTGTTAAGATTTTTCTAATTATTTTGTTTATGTAATAGCTGTAAAAATCCCAAATAAAATGAAATAAATAAATAAATAAATTATTCATTCTCATTTTAGAAGTAAACGAAGTCAACAAGGATTATAAAAAAGAACGGTGCAAGGACGCAACCTTGGAGAACTCCGGTGGTGACCTCAAAACAATCTGTGACAACATCGTAAACATATGCTTTATAGTAACCCTAACGTAAAAAAATAAATTAAAACAATGATTTCTGTTTGTTTCTAGGTGGTCCAACAGTGTTTCCTGTGAACAGAACCGTACTGGCGAATGAAGGCAGCGTGGCCTTGCTGTCGGCAGAGTACTGCGCCAATCCTTCCGCATCTAGGGTCATGTGGATAGCCGGCCACAGAGTCTACTCGGTGGGAGAAGCGCATGGAAATATTATCGCACATAACTCTACAGTGAGTATACCTACGAAAGCAGGGCATGCTTTATCTTTTTTTTCTTATCATATTGTTTCTCTCCACTGTTGGATAAAGGCCTCTTCCAAATTTTTCCATGTTTTCTGTCCTGGGCAATTCGAGATCATGAAATTTTTGTTCAGGGGGTTTTTGACATTCAAACACTACGCTTGCCAGGCGGGATGGTGATTATAGTTTTGGCCGCACTTAACAACGCCCTTTTATAGTCGTCCACTCTGAATCAGACGCTACGTACCTGTTGGTCAACGGGAGGTATTTTATTTCTCTACCCTGCATTTCTGCCAAGTGTTTCCCTATCCGCCACCTGGGGACTTAGCGGTTACAGGCTCCGCGAAGGATGGTTTTTCATTTATCAAGGTTTATCTCATAAGGTGCACGAGGAATGCATTAAAATTAACACGTTTCGATGACATGGTGGCGTCTTATACGTAGAATAACAATAATAATGCCAGCAACCAGTTCGCATTCCGTAGCTCTGACATAAACTGCCGATGAACAGTCAGCAGTGGACGTCCAGGACGTCGAGAACCTGATGCCTTGTAAAGTAGGCAAGCGCGGTTAAGGCCTTTCAGGAGGCATGCGCAGTATATGACCCAGCCAACCGTATCGCCCCCGTTTGATGGCATTATCTTATTACTTCATTCTTTTCAAAGTCAAACCACCGCAAGCCCAAAATTCTTCTGAGACACCTATTCTCAAAACTCAATATTTTGCTCTTTTGGGCCCTTGTGAGGTGTCACGATTTGCATCCGTAGAAGAGAATAATTTCCTAGAATGGTAAGGCTGACGAAGAGTTTTCACTATCCAGATTATTTTGGTGTGAAACAAACATATTTTGTCAGACAACCTAAACATAATTATGTCTTGCCAATTTCGTTATATTTGTATGTGTAGGGTCCATAGTCCATAGTCAATGACACACACGTGTTAAATTAGTTCATCTAAAATAGACTAATGACCGACGATGCAATGTCATCATTTTCAATCGAATCCAATACATTCGTAAAATGCAAATCTATGAGTAGTTCACATGACATTGGAGGGCATCGTTCTACAGTACATTCACATCGCCCCTACCATGAAGAAATGAACTACAAAGGAACGTCGTCTATAAAGAGACCAGAGGACGCAGCCAACGTCAGTCAGCTCGATCAGTCAGCCCAACAAGATCAGTGCAGTTCACTTAGTTCGAGCATGAGTTCAAGTGCATTTACTTCTACCCATCATCGCCGCTACGCTCGCGCTACACAACCAAGTGCTGTATCTTATTCGCCATGTAATAAATACGCATTAAACAGCAACCTCGTGTCTTCTCTGTCAATCTCTAACTGTGGTAGGAACTCCAACCAAACCCTCAATTACTTTATCCTACATATTCATTATTGTCTTTTCTATTTGCTTTTTGTTCTAATTTTATTTGGTTTATATTTCATTAACCTTTAACATAGTGTACGAAAAAACTTATTTGAGTCACGGTGTAACCAAGGTAGCCTGAGGCTAGGAAATGATTGCCTGAATCACTGCCTCTTTTAGTCGTATTATTATAATTATTTTTCAAAGGGATTTTGTTTCCTGGCTATCTATGTTTAAGAAGTGTTAGGAAAGGGAGAGAATTTCGGCTGTGGACCTTTATAGGAACTTCTCCGCATTTGTTTAATGAAGAGAAAACCTCAAAAACTCATTCAATAGAAGCTAAACTATTGATAAACATCAGGGCTGGTATTCCGAACGCGTTTACAGCGCGCTATAATCCGTATTTAGTACGTAAAAACGCGCTATACCGCGCTATAATTTCATTTGGAATACCAGCCCAGGAGGCCTTCCGTTTCACTTTTAATCTTATTAAAATTAGACGTGTCTTGCTTGGTAATCTAATTAGATTACATCTCTTAATTTTAAATCAATATTTTATATATTCGTCTCTCGATACTCGATATTTTGTCATTTCCGGAGGTCCTGATGGACAAAACATTTCATTTTAAATTATCTAATACACCTTAATATGTAATATATTATTCTTAATCAATTTGAAATGCCGCCCCCATCACAGGAACAGGCGGGTCAATAAATATTCTCATGATGAAATTAAAATATTTTACTTCATATTTCCAGAACTCCACATCTCCCAATTGCTGGACAGCACAACTCACTATCAACCCCGTTGGCCTCCACCACCACGGAGAATACTCTCTTCTTGCCAGGAATGCAAAAGGATCTTCAGAAGCGGTGTTCATGTTGGCAGTGACGGCTTCCACGGAAATTTCCGGAGAAACTTCTAGAGACATTTCTCAGAACATACTCGAAGAATGGCTTGGCCGAAGCAAAAATCCAAGGAATTCAGAGATCGTTATTTATTTGTTGGTTACTTGTATGCTAATTATATATTTGGTATAAGTCATAGATTTTAATTTCTGCGGCCAATTTAGTTACGTAAGAACGTTTAGTGCTATCTAAAATAAGGTTTAAAGCGCCTATGTTTTGTTCTTCTATGTCCAGGCGGATAAAAAATGCAGCTATGTGTGTAAAAAAGGAAACCAGAACATTAAACGAATGTTTTCAGCTCGGTGGCTACTCTCGGGTAAAAATCCTGAAAAAGGAAAATAATTTCAATTAAATTCATTTATTTAAAAAATAACATATTTATTTAACTTTTTGTACATAATGTTAATTGTACATTAGTGGGCTTATTGGCAAATGGCAATTTCTTCCAACCAACCAGTAAAATAACAGTTTTATTTTTATTATTCAAGTTAAAAACAAAGCAAATCATTACATGTACCAACAAGAACTTTATTTTAATTTACCAACCATTCTGCACATTCTCTCAAAGACAAGAATGTCACAAATAAACATTTTTATATACAACTTGCTGTAGCACTGAACTTCCTTTATTATTCATCTGCCTGGACACAGATATAAGAGATTAGATAGGTACCAACAAATATAAAAAGGTATTTTAAAAATATATTGTACCAACCCATATGAACCAAATTTGCATTGGATATATAAATTTGTTTTTCTTAACACTGTTAACAGCTCCGCATAATTATTGGCAGTTCTGTGGATGCTCACTAGGGGAGGGGAGAATGGTGGGTGAAGTTCGTCCTGTTGTACTCACACTGGAACATGTGTCGGAGTCTGGTGGTCCTTATGGGTACACAAAAGTTAATAGTTATAATAACATAAACACGTTTTAAATAATAAAAAATTATTACAACAAAAAAACTGTACATTAAAATCAACAGAATAATAACGAGGTTATGCCATAACATATTATACGTTCATGTATATTTATTTTGGAGGATGGTACTTAATCAATAAGTTGAATGCGAGGGTTGTTGTTGTTTATTGGCACAAAGTTTATCAAATCTTGTGAGCAATGTGGAGAGTGCCACTCCTATCCCCTTTTCGACTACTAACCTGGCTCGATATTTGGTTTTCATTACAGCCAGTGCCGAATGACCCATTTCGCATAAATAAGACGTCACAAACGGTAGAAGTACCTGCATTTTTGAAATACAAAGATTCATACTCTCCTCAAAGATTTATCCAAAATTGAATGAAGGTTTCATTTTGAAACATTTGTTTTAGTGAGCTATCGCATGATAATTTTATTAATTTTTTTTTTTATTTTTTACCACCTTCCAGGTTGGAAACTGCTGCGAGCTTAGAGTATAAAATATTGTTTAATAAATGAAAAAAGAAATGCAAAATAACCTTATTTCGTTTTTTGTGAATTCTTTTCATGCCTGAATAGTTTTGGTTTTTTACATTTTTTATCTTTCGTATTTCAGAAATCATTTCATGTTAATTTTCAATAAACACAGGCTCTTAAACTAATGATAAATCAACAAAGCTCATGAAACATGTGTTTTCTGTTGTATTTATGTTGATAATTCACAATACAAATATCGATGGCTCAGTTCTATAGGGCTATAACTAGAAATGACTAGTTTTGAGAAATGGCTGACCAAATTTTTTACTCATTTGTAACAAATAATGATTTATATCACCTTAAACCCAGTATTACTGCTAGAACTAACTTAAAGTATCTGTACCACTCAACGAATGATAGAAATTAGTCTAATTATATTACTGAGACCATCTTGTACTATTTGTTGCACTGAAAATTTGACATAAATGCTCATACTTATTTTATGAAAACCAAAGTTTAATAGGCTCAAAGTTGTTTATTTATGTTTTAAATGATCGAGTAAGTGTAGTGTTAATACCTACCATTAGTGCAGGCATACACAAGGAAATTTTTCCCATATAAATAACAAAATTAACAAAAATGCTGTTATGTCCGCCCATCAAAGATATATTATTATTAATCTATGATTTGAATTTGCCAGTTGTAATATATTTATACTGTGTATAGATTAGTCTTGTCTGTTGTCAACCTTAAGAGCAATGTTACCTAGCATAACCTCAATTACTAATTAATTAGCACTATCATTCAACATATATTTATTTGCAATTTGCTTTGATTTAAGCTATGTAAATACTGCTTGAATTAGTGTGTTTATTCTCCCTTACTCCTGACTATTATAGTTTATAACCTCTTACTATGTTTTTAAAGATGATTTTAATAAAGCATAAGCAATAGTTCTGTGACAAGGATCTATAAGGGCCATTATTGTATAAAATATTTAAACCCTCTACAAAATGTTGGTAAGGAAAAAGGTTAATCTGTCATTGGCCCTAGATTAGGGTTGCCATCCGTCCCGATACATCGGGACTGTCACCGTTATAGAGCCCTCTGTCCCGACATCCCGATGAAACCTATAATGTCCCGATTTAAACTTACACAGTGCAACGCTGTCAATCAACAAAAATCTTCCACGATCTTACTGACAATGAATGTGAAAATAAGGTGGCAAATGGTTTCAGCAATCGATGTATCTAAAGAACTTCATAGAATTTGAACTTGTCTCGATAGCTTCTGCGGAAGTCGATAGCTTCTGTAAAAGAAAAATGTTTTTTTTTGTCAATTTTTTAAATTGAGCAACCGATTTTCATTATTTCTGAGTCTACGTGAAGGAACTTAAGAAGATATTTGTTGGAGAATAGTTGGGACATCATATAAACCATTGAGTATTTTAAAGATGCAAATTAAATCAACATTAAATCGACATTTTGAAAGACACAATATATTAAGAAAAAGTTCCATGTCAGTATAATTATAGTTGTCTCTTGCGATTCCTACTCGTAATTTGTAAGAAATTTTCTCATCTAATTTCCATTTCTGCTTATAAAACCATAGTGGATAAAGTAATACCATTGATGTTGGCCCAGGGAAAAGGACCCATAAAAATGTCGTCTGCTGCCAGGGACTATTGAGTCCATATTGCAGTAGCATTATGTTATTTTAAATCATAGAAATAATATGGTCAGCGGTGCTCCTTTGGCAAGAAGCACCACGTAAAATGTTAGAAAAACATTTCGATTATATTTCTGATAAACCGTTATAAATTTGATTTTTCGTTACCATATATCCCCATTCCAGAACGCCCTGACGAAACCCTGGCGAAATATGGCAACCCTACCCTAGATCCAAGCCACAGAGTCATTCTATGGTATCAGAGTAAAAGTTCTTAAGTCATGTTTTGTCAAACTCTAATCAACTATGAGTAAATTCATTCACTCATTATTACCTTTCCGTACCTGATGATGCATAGGCCACTGCATTGGTACTCCAATCGCAGCGTATCTTGATCATCTTTGTTACATTGAAGGTAAGATGATCAGCCTGCCAGGAAGGTGTCAGTCCAGAGACTGAAATATTTTAGCTTGAAAACACTTTTTTAAATAAGTATTTCGTGTGAACTGAGGGAATCGAGCCCGAGACGCGCTGACCACTACACCACAAGGTCAACAGATGAGAAAATAGCATCTTTATTTTATCTGAATAAAAAGATGTTATTGGATACTTCTTATCATCATCACTTCTCTTTCAAATCACATTTTGCACATTGTTCACTACGTTTTTAAACTCTGAACTCACCAATGTATTCCTGTATTTCTCCTATCTCAGATTTGGCCTCAAGCCTGATTTCATCATTTGTAACAATATCAAAATTGTTAGTGACGTCTGAATAGTACCATCTTATTATCTTTGATTAAAAATCAAGATGATTTAAGAACATTTTTTCTCTGCAACCGCATATTTGTAATTATCGAAGCTGTGTCTAACAAAACTGTCAAGTAAATATGTATTCAAATAACTTCTAGCAATAATGTACTCTGACTATAATTGAACTTGTGTTTATAAACAAATTTGTGATTGCTAAAAAGAAATTGATGGATTAACACGAACTAGATTATTTTGATATTAAATTAGTCAGATATATGTATTTTAATAAGGTAAAGTTATGTTGAGAAGGGGGAATGCATTATTTTAGAATCTAGATTAAGCATTTTTGTATAGCCAAACTTATAACAATATACGAAAAACATTATTTTTTATGATACTCTGTGTATATGTATCTTTTTATAAATCATGTTACATGGATTAGTAATGTAGAAAGCTGTAAATTATCCCATAAATATATTTATGAAGGGCCATGCTCAATTATCTCTAATTAGTTTTACTTATCTTTATTCAAATCATTGTGATCTCTTGCCAAGATCTCAACACAATTGTTGATAAATTTTATTATATTGTTATATAAATAAAAGACGAGTGATACTTTAATCCACAAATTTGTAATATCCAGTGAGCGGTTTCATCGCTTTCGCGACATCTTAGAGACTGGTATCTTTATTAAGGAATTTAATGTATTTATACAAAACCGAGGTAAGGATGGATAATTCAAAGTTATATGAAAGTAAATTAAATAAAGTTATTTTTATCTTAAGGATCATTATCAAAAAATTTTCTTCGGGTTAACTAATGAGTTGATATAATGCTATTTTAATGAGTTTAAGTATTTTGTTTTATTTTTAGTGTCCCATCCTTCGTGAGTGTGATTTTGTAAATTATGAATGCTACGTAGGCCAAACGAATAGAGCCTTTAAAATACGCATAAAAGAGCACATACAATCATGGTTTAACAATAAAGATAATTCAAATTTTGCCAATCATTTAATATTGCACCTAAAGACCATAAACTTGACAAATTAGAAATTCTCGCAATTAATAGATTAAAAAATAAACCCGACGTAGAATTACTTAATGAACAGATAACACACGTGCATTCTCCATTACTTTACCCATTGTAATATATTTTTACTAATGACTTTTTACCCTTTGTTTTATAGAAATCATAATTTACAAACTCACTAGAGACACTAAAAATAAAATACTTAAACTCATTAAAATAGCATTATATCAACTCATTAGTTAACCCAAAGAAAAATTTTTGATAATGATCCTTAAGATAAAAATAACTTTATTTAATTTACTTTCATATACCTTTGAATTATCTATCCTTACCTCTGTTTTGTATAAATACATTGAACTCCTTAATAAAGATACCAGTCTCGAAGATGTCGCGAAAGCGATGAAACCGGTCACTCGATATTCCAAATTTGTGGATTAAAGTATCACTCGTCTTTTATTTGTATAATAAATTACAATGAACTTCCATCAAGAATTTTCACTTACAAACTTAAATGTTTTAGTATATTGGATAAAATAATCTTTGTTTGCGCTGTTTAATTTTAAAACTATGGTCCTATAGGTGATAATCGTGAAACACTAAGGGTGTTACCTACCCACACGTGGTATTTGTCGACCAGCCAAAGCTCCACACCAACAAATCGACGTCGATCAATCGATTGATGTGGTACAACCCTAAAGGAAGGGGTTTTTTATCTCATTTGCTCATGAGTAAAAAAGCCTCCCGAGCCACTGATTTATAACAAATAAATGCGTTACTCCTATATTAATTACATCTAAGTGCCCCGCAACACTATGCTCCTTGTGCTGCTCATCATTATGCTCCTAGCGCTGCCTCCCTCTCGCCCGATGTTGCCTTGTCTAATCGCACACTGCTCTACTCGCGCAATTAATCGCGACGCTCCGCACTTGTCATTTGTCTTTGCTTTACAATGGATGATAAAACTGTGGCAGCCTGCACGAAATGCATTTTTAGAATAGCTCAGTATATCAATATCATACAAAGGAATATGCGACCGCGCAATTATGTGGCCAGTCAATTGCGAAGCAGTCAAAAAGCCGACAAAATAGGGAGCAGTGGGCACGATAAGGAGCATGACGTGCGGCATGACGAGTAATGTTGCCACACTACGTCTCTGCCTCCTTTCCTTGCTACTTCCCATGCCACTCGTCGAGTGTGTAGCAGGCCCATAAGATAAAGAAAGTATTGTATTGCCATCAACAATAATTATTTTCTGAAATTTTTTCTGAAAAAAAAGAGATTGCATTATTCTATTCAATTCTGAAATATCCTAAAAGCAAATTTTTCAAAATGCTTATTTTTATAGAATATGATTTTCTGTGAAATTCCCTTCCTTTCTGTATAATCTTAATACCAAATATGCAATACTATTCAAATTATTCAATCATTTCCATTTACCCTAAAGGACAAACATTCAAAATCATTAGTCTAAACCAGAGGTCGGTAAAATTGCGGCTAAACCTAAAACATGCGGCTCTTTAGCCACTTGACTGCGGCTCACAAGCGCAAGTTTCACCTTCATTTGATTTAGTTCGTCTGCCGATTCTAAAGAAGAACTTTAAAGATTATTGCCACTGAAAGTTCCAACACGCGGCAAGAATATTTCAAATGCTGTCATTAAATGCATGGAAAACCATTGATACAGATGGGGCATAATGTTTTTTTTATTTATTAATATTTTGAAGTAAAAAATTCATCACGAGATACTTCTTTACCATTGCATCATTCGACAAGAACCGCTTTGTGTGCAGACATTTCCAGAAGAAACGTTTTAATGATCAATATTGTCATCACAGTTTTGGCTTAAGTTTTTTATCATCGTAAATTTTGTAAAGAATTTCTAGTTAAAATGGAGAGCAAATACGCATATTTTCTGCTGCTTATTATTAAAGTATGTTGGAATTACAGAAGAAACAGTTTAAAATATTAAAGAATTTGGCTTTCAAATAAAATCTTAATTCAACAATGTTTGAGTTTGTCCAAATGCTTGCAGACTGGCTGGATTTCCTTCCTAAGGAGTTGTTCATATTTAAATTTATTGCAACAGAGAGGGAAAACATTATTGAGAAGGGAATATGGAAGTCTAGGCATTTACAGGGCTAATGACCTGTCATTGACTGGTTTAAGTGGCCATTTTACACACTGTGTAACATTCACCATTCTGCCCATGTTTAAACATCCACATTTCCTCAACTCTTCCA
Organism: Micrasema longulum; assembly: GCF_059751315.1. NCBI lineage: Eukaryota > Metazoa > Arthropoda > Insecta > Trichoptera > Brachycentridae > Micrasema > Micrasema longulum. The sequence goes on from NW_028278381.1 coordinate 176,360, forward strand.
TCTGTTGACTTTTGTGAAGTAAAGGAGATGAAACCTTTATGTGGGTGAGATTCATCCGGCTGAACCAAATCACCTACCAGGCAATGCCTGAAAACAATTTTCCAATTTTTATACTCCTTTTACCGGGTAGTTAATTCAACAATGTTTATGTCCAAATGCTTGCAGACTGGCTGGATTTGCTCCCTAGGGAGTTGAGGAAATGTGGATGTTTAAAAATGGGCAGAATGGAGAATGTTACACAGTGTGTAAAGTGGCCACTTAAACCAGCCAATGACAGGTCATAAGTCCTGTAAATGCCTAGACATCCATATTTCTTTCTTAAAAATGTTTTCCCTCTCTGTTGCAATAAATTAAAAAAATTTAATTGTTTAACTGCTGATATTTGGCTCTTTTGACTAATGAGTTTGTCGACCACTGATTTAAACCATCTTAAGCCCCTAGGATACTCTTGAAAGGCAATTATACTTTGAGTTCTTCAAAGGATTTTCTCCATTTTAACAATTTTGCAAGTACATGGCGTTTACAATACTTTGGAACATAGGTACCGTTTGTGAAGCGGAAAAAATCACCCTCCTGCACATTTACGTTTTGGCATTTAGAATAGATCAGAATAGAATATACGAAACAAATGCAATGAGGAAGTTCAGTGCTATGGAAAATTAGACTTGAAAGTAGACTTCTGATTAGTTAATTCATTATTTTCATTTTCAATTATTTTTTTAACAATAATCTTTTCTATTTTAAACTAAACATGGCTAACATATACACCATAAATGGATAGATAGAAATAAAGTGTAGAAAAAGATAATCTTTTAATAATGTAAAACAAATGTTTCGTCCAAGTGTTAGAAATTAATGTGTTGATGTTTATTGGATTATAATATTGAATATTTACTAAAATTGTAACTTGAGAATGCATTTGTTGGCGATTATTTTGTAAACATTATACAAATTGTAGAATATAAGTGTAGTAGATGTGATATTTAAATTATTTATAAATGGAAAAATTGATACTATTTTGGTATTTTAGTTCGACTAGAGAAATTTGAAATGGTCCCCGAACCTCTTTCTCGCCTCATTGTCCTAATCAGAGCCGAATCTAACGGGATATCCCGCCCCGTCACTTACTGAAAAGGGACAGGAATATACAAATTTGTAAATTAATATGAGCATATTATTCTCCCCTCCCTTGTTAGCAAGTGTCCGGTTCTTTACCGGTAGATCTGGCTTTGATCCTAGTATTATTGATCCAATGTAAAATCAGGTGAAGGTTAAACAATGAACATATTCGAATATACTTTTTCTTCATTGTCTTTATCAATGCTGAGTGTCGTGTCGTGGTCTGATGGAATGTCA